>NC_053499.1:85606168-85906168 GCF_905171775.1 Rana temporaria | reverse complement strand
AATCAAGGGGTTATTAGGCAATATATGGGGGTACCTGACGCTATAAAAACCTGGCGGTGAACCTAAAAAATAACTGGCTACCTAGCATCACCAGCAATACGGTGATCAGAAAAAAGATCACTGAGGCCTCGTACACACGACAGAGTTTCTCGGCAGAATTCACCGAGAAACTCGGTCAAAACCCGGATTCTGCCGAGAATCTCTGTCGTGTGTACACTTTTGGCTCGATGGAGCCGCCGAGGAGCTCGTCGAGAAAATAGAGAACATGTTCTCTATTTTCTCGTTGTTCTATGGGAGAAGGCGTCCCGCCGAGCTCCTCGGCGGCTTCATCCCAGAACTCGACGAGGAACTCGACGTGCCAAGCACGTCGAGTTCCTCGGCCGTGTGTACGGGGCCTGAGTGACACTGGTTGAAAACAAGGGGTTAAACCTTTATTAAAGGGGGGGGGAGGGGGCTACCCTGGACCTAAAGGGGCCTAAAGCTAACTGCCCTGACACATTTTACTATCACAAATGACACTGAATGCAGTGATCAGTAAAAAACATTACCTTTGCAAACAGTGACACTGTGACTGGGGGTGATCTGGGGGTGGAAAGTGTGCCTATGTGTCCTGGTGTCAGTGTAGTGTTGGTGCACTTACTCTGAGATGTCTTCTCTCCTCAAGCTCCAGTCAAAAAGACCGCCTCGAGGAGAGTGACATCACTTCCTCCTGCCAGTGTTTACAGTTCACAGGCAGGGGAAGCTTCTCATTCGCCAGGAGCGATTGCGAGGGGGTGGTCAGAAATCAATGGCCGCCCCCTCATCACGTATCGCTCCTGAAGCGAAAACCACTGCCTTGGGCACAGGGTGGGCTCCCGCTGGGAGGCAGGGAAGTACATGTACGCCAATCTGCCTGCCCGTGCGATTCTGCCGACGTACATTGGCGTATGGCGGTCGGCAAGTGGTTAAGAATGTTTTTTGTCACATGCTGCCACTCAATAATACAAATCTTTCGATACCAATTATTATTATTTATTTTTTTTAGCTTTTTCTGTAATAGTCTTTCATTTTCATTTTCCTCATACAGTGAGACTGATGTGGGGAGCAAAAAGCAGTTTATGCTTTAATTTAGATGGTGTACCCTTTTATATACATATAGGATATACCCAACCATATCAATCCTGTTGAATATCACCTCTGTTGGCTCAATACTACTTTTTCAGAAGTATACCAAGTAGAGGTTTTAAACATCACATGGCATATTGCTGTTTAAAAAGAAAATGGTGTTTTAGTCCTATAGTCAAACTTTGTAACATTCCACATGCAGCACATTAGTCCAATTTGTTGTGATTTGCTTTGTCTGGCTTTGTGTGGACCATCTGCTCATCACTCATCGTATTTAATTGAGTTTTGTTTCTACACTATCTTAAAATTGTTTCCTCTTCATTTTTTTGCACATATGTTTTAGAACATGGAGATGGATATCCATTTGATGGTAAAGATGGGCTTTTGGCTCATGCTTTTGCACCAGGATCAGGAATTGGTGGTGATTCCCACTTTGATGATGATGAACTTTGGACCTTAGGAGAAGGTCAAGGTAAGAAGGATTCCCTTGTATATAATCAAATTTTAATGTTTCCCATACATATAATATCCATAGAAACTAAGTTGGATATAATAATTGTCTAGTGATTAAATGAAACATATAAGTGTGCTTTTCAAATAAAAATAAAAAATCAAATACACCATTCTCTACAAAGGAAGGAAAATATGGACAGCCGCACTCCAAATACTTAAAAAGACGTGCCCTTTATTGGGTGAAGGAAAAATGCACTACAGGTATCAGCACACAGTGGGAAAAACATCTGACGCGTTTCGCATTGGATATCAATGCTTAGTCATAGCTACCATTCTCTACAGGAGGACCACAAACATGCTTCTAATATGGAACTTTACTCCCAACACCTTAAACCAATTTTTGCTTATGGCGTGCATCCACAAAGTTTTCAGCCAAACAAATGTTCTTTTGGTATTCAAATGTATTTCCTCTTTTGAAGTCAAATTTGAGAAAACCCCACTATGGGCCAGATTCAGATACATCGGCGTATCTTTGAGCGGGCGTAGCGCATCTCATATGCGCTACGCCGGCATAACATAGAGAGGCAAGTACTGTATTCACAAAGCACTTGCTCCCATATGTACTCCGGCGTAACGTAAATGGGCTGGCGTAAGCCCGCGTAATTCAAAGTAGCAAGGCAGTGGGCGTGTTGTATTGTAATGAAGCGTGACCCCATGTAAATGAAGCGCCGAACGAACTGCGCTTGCGCGCGCATGCTCAGAATCACGTCGCAAATACTCCCTAAGATACGTCGGCTCAATGCTTTCGATGTGAACGTAACTTAAGCCCAGCCCCATTCACGTACGACTTACGTAAACGACGTAAAAATATACGCTTGTTCCGACGTCCATAAAAGTATGGACGTCGGAACAAGCGTATATTTTTACATCGTTTACGTAAAGGCATTACCTGAGCCTCATATAGCAGGGGTAACTTTACGCTGGACGCAAGCCTTACGTAAACGACGTAGCTATACCCGACGGGCGCAAGTACGTTTGTGAATCGGCGTATCTAGGTCATTTGCATATTCGACGCGTAAATCTACGGAACCGCCCCTTGCGGCCAGCATAAATATGCACCCAAGATACGACGGCGTACGGCAACTTATGTCGGGCGTATTTCAGGCGTATCTAGTGTTAGGAATCAGACGCATAGATACGATGGCGCATCTGGACACTTACGCTGCATATCTGTAGATACGCCAGCCTAAGTGTTCTCTGAATCTTGCCCTATATGTTTATGTGTTCCCATTCATACAGCATGCCTAAAAATATTTTTTTTAAATCATATTTCTTACCTTTTGGATGTTTGTTTGGAGCAGGTCTCTGGGTAGACTGCAAGCTACTCTAAACAATTTAACAGTGAATCTGTTCTTACACAGGCAAACTGATACCAATGATAATGAGATTTGCCAGCACAGTAAAAACAGGGCTAATTATGGTAAACACTAAATCCCCGGCCCTCTGACAGATAAAGAGAAGCAAAGTATATATAAAGGTTAGCAGCACTTTATGGGCATAAAGTAAAAAGTAAGCAGCACTTTTAAATTTGTTTTTACATTTTTGACTATGTGAATGGGAACATGTAACAAATCTAGCTGCAAAAATGGAAATACATTTTAAGATCACAATTACTGTATATGCTCAAGTATAAGCCGACCCGAATATAAGCCGAGGCACCTAATTTTACCACAAAAAAATGGGAAAACATATTGACTCAAATATAAGCCTAGGGTGAGAAATGCAGCAGCTACTTTAAGTGGAAAAGAGGGCCAGCAATGCCCATCTGCAGCTTCACCTGTGCTCATTTGCAGCCTCACTGTGCTCATCTGCATGCCTCACTGTGCCCATCTGCATGCCTCACTGTGCCCATCTGCATGCCTCACTGTGCCCATCTGCATGCCTCACTGTGCCCATTTGCATGCCTCACTGTGCCCATCTGCATGCCTCACTGTGCCCATCTCCCTGCCTCATGTACCTGATCTCCAGAACACCGGCGCTGTGACATGCAGTCTAGTCGGCGGCCATCCAGTGCGGCCGTCGTTCTCATCGTTGACGGCACACTGATTCAGTTTTACAGCAGTGAGTCAGTATTCCGCCTATCACAGACGAGGACGAGGAGAAGGCTGGGCTTTGTTATACTGGACGGCCGCCGACTAAACTGCATGTCACAAAACTGGGAGATCAAGCGCAGGAGGCTGCAGATGGACACAGTGAGGCAGGGGGCTTTTTCAGCACAAAGAATGTGCTAAAAAAACTCGTCTGATACTCGAGTATATACGGTATATTTTCTTGGATTGCCATTAAACCTCCTTGTACTACCTGCATATATGATTTTAGATTCTGCAAGTAAGAAGATATATAACATATGTCAGGATACAATTAATATATTAATGTTCAGTAAAAAAATAAAAAAAACTGACAAACATTCTGAATATTTCACACATTAAAATGCAAATGTTAACTCCTGAACATGCAGGTGATAAAAAAACAAAGTGAGGACTTTCCTATAAACTATCCTTATATATTGCTGTATGCTAAAAAGCATGCTTATCGCCACTTTATGGAATGTCAAATATGTCCTTCTATATCCCGACAGTAATAAACAGTAATGTTCTATGCAGTGGCCTCCTTTTGGGGGAGTGGCAAACAAGCATCACCCCCCTCCGGGCGGCTCCAATAGGATCGCCTGATGCTTTGGCCAATCTGGAAACAGGTCTCACGACCTGCCTTCTGATTGGCAGGGAGGAAATTGTATGTGAAAATAGCAAAAATTTATTTGCTATTGTCACACAACTGGGTGGGCTTCGGGCGCAGTGCTCTGCGCCCCAAGGCCACCCTTTTTTGAAGCCTATTGGAGCCTCGGGCTCTAATCAGGTGCTTTAAAAAAACACTCCCCCCCATTGGAATCCATAGTCTGGTGCCCTGATATGCAGATCAGGGGGCCATACACATGGATGGGGGGCGGCGCCCATGGGCCCTCTATGGACGAGCTGACACTGGTTCTATGTATAGGTCTCCTGCGAAATCTAGGAAGGCTTAACAGCTAAAGGGGAAAAGTGGATATATATCGCGCTGTGCTACTGTGTCAATCAATATATGTGTAGTAGCCAGCACAACCATTGGAAAACTCAGTGAAAAAACAAAGTGCAGCGCTCATATATAGATTCACAAAGTATTGGTTAATTACATTGTGATATCAACATGGGTGAATATTTAAATCAATAAACAATCATAAATATGAATGAGCATTCAAGAAGTGCTTAACATAAACGAAACAAAGTAAAAATATCAGTCCACCACAGTGCATAACCCAAAGTTCTTAAAAAATGCAAATTGATATACATCATAGGATTTCACTGATGTGGAGAAACTTCAGAAAAATTTGAAAAACAGAAAGACTTGCAGAGAGAGCCGTCACCAACTGTGTCAAGGCTTATCGGAGGTGATTGACCTAAAGAGGTGTATACCACTTAGATCAAACCGGCTTGTGGTGATGATCACCGTAGAGTCAGAGGTAATGGGGCTCTCACATCCAAATATCGACCACACGGATGCATCACAGGGAGAGGGGTAGATATTCCCATACATTCAAAGGAGGTCTCGATATTCATATGTGGTTACCAAAAATGAAAAAGAAGGTCCACATAGCATAATACCGTAAAAATATTTATTATGTAAAAAAAGGTAAACTCACATTTCGGTAGAACATAAAAGCATCAAATGGAGATAAAAGATAGCGTAGTGGTGTAGGCAGGTGTCATCCGATGCGTTTCGTCTTAAGAGACTTCGTCTTGTAAGACGAAACGCCACTTTGTTTTTTCACTTAAGAGCTAAACAGAACCTGTCTAAAATTTAACCTTTTACTCAGATCTTTAAAGCGGAGTTCCACCTAAAAATTGAACTTCCGCCTAATCCACTCCTTCCCCCCTTACATGCCACATTTGACATGTCATTTTTTTGGGGGGGTAGTGGGGGGGTCAGGAGGAGTGGGACTTCATGTCCCACTTCCTCCTTCCACCGAGGGGCTGGTAAGGCGATTAGCTTAATCGCCTTATTGCAGCCCCTCCCTGTAGGCGAGCGCCTGTCCAATCGGACGCCGCCGCGCCGCTCGCGCATGCGCAGTGGGTGCCCGGCCGTGAAGCCGAAAGCTGTCACTGCCGGGTGCCCACACTAGTAATGAAGGTGGGCGAGGAGCGGAGCGCCGGGCCTGCGCGTCGCTGAAACCGTGGAGCAGGTAAGTGTCTGTTTATTAAAAGCCAGCAGCTACACTTTTTGTAGCTGCTGACTTTTAATAAACTTAAAAAAAGACTGGAACACCCCTTTAATTTGTATCAAAAGAAATACTGTTTGGGAATTTTTTTTTTTACTGCATAAAGGAGAGGAGCCTCTAACTGTAGAAATATGGTTACATTTTTAAGAAGTACCAGTTGAAAATTACAAACAGATTCTACTTAACAAACCGACAGTCCCTGTCTTGCTTGCACCACCTGTATACTGCTGTTCAAAGTATATAGGGCCAAAGGGGCTTGTAATGACCTGGGGGGAGGGGGGCGGGGAAATCCATGCTATTTTTCTCAGTGATTTTCATCCATATTGCAGGGACCAAACATTACATTAAAGCCGCAAGCAGTCTTAAATTACTTTTTTCTTATAGTAATCTCATTTTGTGCAGGGACAGTTCTAAACACGTGCCACTACTATAGACACCCAGCAGGTACGATATTTAAAGGAATTTTTCATTTTTTCTTTTTTCAATTTAAGCATCATTAAAATCGCTGCTCCAGAAAAAACGACCGTTTTTAAAACTTTTTTTCCATTGATACATGTTCCCTGGGACAAGACCCGGGTCCCCAAACCCGTTTTCCGACAATAACTTGCATTTTAGGGGGCGTTTATCCCCCTCTGTGCTGCTGTATAGGTGCCGATGGACGAGGAGCTGATGAGACACACGTCCTCGCTCCTCCATAGCCAGGCCACGCCCCCGGGGTTACCGCTTTTGGTTCTGAAATTCCACCCCGAGCCAGACTCGGGAATACCACCAGGGGGATTAAATTCCTTTTTTCTCATGATTGGATGCACCTGTCTATGAAGTTCAAGGCTTAATGAGCTCACCCAACCAATTGTGTGTTCCAATTAATCAGTGCTAAGTAGTTACAGGTATTCAAATCCACAAAATGACAAGGGTGCCTAAATTTATGCACCTTTCTAATTTTGTTTTGATGCATATTGCGCATTTTTGGTTAATCCAATAAACCTCATTTCACTACTGAAATATTACTGTGTCCTTCAGTTATTTGATAGATCAAAATGAAATTGCTGATCCAAACACCCAAATATTTATAAATGACAATCATGGAAATTGTCAGGGGTTCCTAAACTTTTGCATACAACTGTATTTAAGTCTTTTCACAGATTCTCAATTGGATTTAGGTCTGGACTTTGACTGAGTCATTCTAACACATACATATGCTTTTGCAGACTGTTATGTACACACCAACCTTTTTTTATGACAAGAAAAATGCAATTTTTTAAATTGGTCATTAAAAACGACCGTTTGTAGCATGCTCTATTTTTTCTCTTAGTTTTTCGTGTCGTGAAAAACAGTTGTGTGTAGGCTTTAAAGACGGGGGAAAAAACGTGCATGCTCAGAAGCAGGTTATGAGAAGGGAAATTTTCATAATCAGCCCAAAGGGTGTCGCCAATCAAATGGAACTTCCCTTTTATAATGCCATCGTACGTGTTGTACGTCAACAATGCTCAAGCATTTTTTTTTCACGATCGTGTATATGCAAGGCAGGCTTGACAAGAATCACGTCAAGAAAAACATTGTTTTTTCCATGACATTAAAAACAGTCGTGTGCACGCAGCTTAACAGGTTTCCTTGTAAGAATGCTCTGTATTTGGCCCAATTCATCTTCCCATCAACTCTGACCAGCTTCCCTGTCCCTGCTGAAGAAAAGCATTCCCATAACATGATTCTGCCCCCAACATGCTTCATGGTGGGGCTGGTGTGTTCAGGGTGATGTGCAGTGTTAGTTTTCTGCCACACATAGCATTTTGCTTTTAGGCCAAAACTTCATATTTGGTCTCATCTGACTAGAGCACCTTCTTCCATGTGTTTGCTGTGTGCTCCGCATGGCTTGTCGCAAACTGAAAATGTGATTTCTTATGTCTTTCTTTCAACAATGGCTTTCTTCTTGTGCCACTCTTCCATAAAGGCCAGACTTGTGGAGTCCACGACTAATAGATGTCCTGTGGATTCTCCAACCTGAGATGTGGATCTCTGCAGCTCTCCCAGAGTTACCATGGGCCTTTTGGCTGCTTTCCTGATTAATGCTCTCTTTGCCTGGCCCGTCAGTTGAGGTGGATGGTCATGTCTTAGTAGGTTTGCAGTTTCCATTTTCAGATGATGGATTGAACAGTGCTCTGTGAGATGGTCAAAGCTTGGGATATTTTTTTATAACCTAACCCCACTTTAAACTTCTCCACAACTTTTTATCTCTGGATTGTCTGGTGTATTCCTTGGCCTTCTTGATGCTGTTTGTTCACTAAGGTTCTCTAACAAATCTCTGAGCGCTTCACAGAACAGCTGTACTTATACTGAGATTAAATTTCACACAAATGGACTTTATTTACTAATTTGGTGACTCCTGAAGGCAATTGTTTGCATTAGATTCTAGTTAGGGGCATTAGAAAAGAGGGCTGAATACAAATGCATGCCACACTTTTCACATATTTATTTGTAAAAAAAAAATTGAAAACCATTTATCATTTACCTTTCACTTCACAATTATATTCCACTTTGTGTTGGTCTGTCACATAAAATTCCAATAAAATACATTTACGTTTTTGGCTGTAACATGACAACACAGTGATGCTTGTGGAAAATGTCAAAGGGTATGAATAATTTTTAAAGGCACTTTGAAGGTAGCAGCTAATGATTGCTAATGATTGTGAGGTCTTGTGAGTACTGACCTTTGTCCAATGCCCTAGAGACTGGGTGCTGCTTAGTGAAGGAGATGCAAACTCATGATATCACCAACCACTGCATCCTCTCCCATTCAGCCTTTAACTGGTATCCTTCAGAGTGTGTCTTCAGCCCATAAAAGAGAAACCCCACACTTTGAGGAATAGACCCTCCAGACCAGTGCTATGACTGAGACCTCGATGATCTCCAAGCAGAATCTCAGCAGACTACCCAGACAAGGGACTCCTCTGGCAGGGCCCGGCGATCCACGCTCCCCCTGCTCTAGGCTTCAGAATATTAGACTTCAGACTCCCCAACTACCTTCTGGACCCATTCTCCAAAGATTGGCTGGGTTTTCAAAAATGCACACTGCTCTCCCATTCTTCCTCACAATGTAATTCTAGAATTTTCTAGAATGCAGGGGAAAGCAATAAGACCAGCAGCCCGTGTAACACTGAGCAGGCTAAAACAATCAACCCCTGCTCCACTGATTACAGAGGAGCTAAACTAAATATACCTAGCAACCTATACTAACTAGGAGGGTGTTACACTTATGCAATATATTACCATATTTATTGTTAAAATATAAAAGATGAGGTTGTGTTGAGTAAATACTCAATATGTCAAGACTTAAAGGCCAAGTTCTACTTTTTTTGTAAAATCTACCTCAGTTGCAGAAAAAAAAAAAAAAAAAGATTTCTTTGATTTTAAGAACAAGGCCTCACCTTAGCCTTTGCTGTATATTTCATAGAAAGCTTCATCACTTGCTGGTATGTAGATTTGGGACAGATAAACCAGTAAGACACAGGAAGGAGTTTACCAGCTGACCTCATTATCTCACACCCTTCATCCATCAACTATGTTTGCACAGCATCCCCGACATCTATCAATGTGTGCATTAGCCTTGCTTCCCCTGCATCACTCAAAATGGGCTCAGGTCACATGCTGAACTCCCTGGGGCCCCAGTCCAAGGTACACCCCTTATGTATTGCAAGAGCCTGCCTGATTGGATACAGAGTGATTGGATTGATGGTGTGTCCTCCTATTATATAGTTTGGGTAAATCTAAAGGAGATTATACAGAGATTGTACAATCAGATTTTATAGTGTATGGCCACAGTTATACACCTAAAATTAGCTTGTTGTACTTTTAGGGTCTTTAATTGTAAGCGGCACACCAAACACAGAAGCAAACACACATTTTTTCCACATGACAAAACGGGTGACAAACACAGCAAAATGCAAAGTAAAAAATGTGCAACCCACACCACGCCAAAATGTCCTAAATTTGCCAAGTGTAGCACAGCCCATTAAAATAAACAGGCTTCCCTATGTGTGTCATGGGAAAAACGAGCCACTACTTCACTACTCCAGGTGCGAATGGGGCCTGAAAGTGAAATTCAGTATCCGATATTTTTCATTGGTGATGCTATGAAAGCCCCTGCAGGTCATTAGTTAACAGCGATAAATGAGCCTCGAATTATCCCTGTAAGTCACATAAAAAAACCCTCTTGCCACTGAACTTTTATGTTATTTTTGCATTGGTACATGTACATGTCTCCGGTGGCAGTATTTTAACAAAATATTTCAAAGGAACCTTGCTACTTTCAAATTCATTAGCTTTTTGGCGCTATGTTCAAGGTTTATGAATTTCCCACTGGGTTTGTAAAACCTCCTGCCAACCAAACTTGTCCAGTTCACTCATCCATACTAGGTAGAAGAATTTTATTATGCACTCAGTGAACAATGAGAAACATGAGCCTTTCAAAGCTATCTGTTATTCCCTTTTTAGTTTTCTTGTAACTTTAAAAATAAAAAAATAAATAAAAGATTCACAATTAGTACTACTGTGCTTTTACTGGCATTATTGGATTGATTGCTTGTTAACTCTTACTATTCACTTTAGTTGTGAAGGTCAAATATGGAAATGCTGATGGAGAATTCTGCAAGTTTCCTTTCAAATTCAATGACAAAGAATACAACAGCTGCACTGATGCTGGCCGCAATGATGGATTTATCTGGTGTTCTACTACCTATGACTTTGATAAAGATCAGAAATATGGATTCTGCCCTCATGAATGTAAGTCTAACATTTTTGCTAAGTTATTCCTCTGATTTTTATTGCTCTGCAACAATAGTTTGTCACCTGCAGGGGTACTGAGGCATATTTAAAAATACCAGGTTGATTCAGGCACTATTGCTGTAGTAGCTTGTTCAGCATGTGTAGGTAATTCACCAGAATTCAACTTATATGGTACAGAGGGTGCTAGCCAGGGCTCAAGTCCTGCGGGAACAGAGTTCCTGCACTTTTTTCACAGCAGGAACTCAGTTCCCTTTCCAGGACTAGAGCAGCCGAGCCGCCCGAGCCAATCCTTCACTAAGCGGCGATGCCCAGCTCAAGTCACTGTCAGGGGCAAGCGAACCTTAGTAATTCTTTATGTTACTGGCCACTTCCTGTATATGGATTCATCAGGTAGTGTGCGGGTATTCCGTCACTTCCTCGATGCCGCAATGTCTCCTGGGAGCTTTTGTCATTGTTCCCAGGAGTCATTGCGGAGGTCTGCCACGAGTTATCGCGGGATTTAGAAAGAACTTGCGGTTTATTTATTATGCATATGAGCGTATTATTATTTTTTTTTTGGTGGCGGAGTGGATCTTGGGTGGGAGTTCCCACACTTTTTTCCCCAGGACTTGACCCCTGGTGCTAGCAATCCTAGGGGCACGTAGAGAGGGCGATTTCAGGAAAGTACAGTATTTGTAAAATCAATCACTAAAATCTCCAGTGAGTTTTAGAAAGTTAAAGTCATTTTGAAAGTAATGTTCAATACTTAAATGTGTAGTATTTATTCAGATATAACCAGGTGAGCCCAGGGCCATCTTTAAAGGGGTTGTAAAGGTAAAAAAATGTTTCCCTATATAGCTTCCTTTACCTTAGTGCAGTCCTCCTTCACTTACCTCATCCTTCGATTTTGCTTTTAAATGTCCTTATTTCTTCTGAGAAATCCTCACTTCCTGTTCTTCTGTCTGTAACTACACACTGTAATGCGAGGCTTTCTCCCTGGTGTGGAGAAAGCCTCTTGAGGGGGGAGGGGGTGAGCAGGCAAGTCAGGACACTCTCTACTTTGCAGATAGAGAAAAGAGCTGTGTGTTAGTGGGCGTCCTGACACTCCTACTCGACTCCTCAAGAGGCTTTTTCCACACCAGGGAGAAAGCCTTGCATTACTGTGTGTAGTTACAGACAGAAGAAAAGGAAGTGAGGATTTCTCAGAAGAAATAAGGACATTTAAAAGCAAAATCGAAGTATGAGGTAAGTGAAGGAGGACTGCACTAAGGTAAAGGAAGCTATTTAGGGATTTTTTTTTTACCTTTACAACCTCTTTAAGGCAGGGCAAAGGGGAAGCTGCCCTGGGCCCTGTCATTGTTGTGGGGCCCAAAGCAGCTGCCTCATACTTGCCAACTATCCCAGTTTAAATTCCCTTGTCCCTTGAAGTTTTAGCCCTTTGCTGTGTCCTGATATCTCAGTGTGAAGTGCTGCTACTAATGCTGCCCAGCTCTGCCCTATTGTTATGTACAGGTGACTCACCTACAGACCCTGTGTTTACATGTATATAACCGTCATTCATATGTAAATAACAGGAGCATTCATATGTAAATAGGGGCTGCATTTATATGTAAATAGATGAGGCTGGCAGCATTCATATGTAAATAAAGGCGACATTCATATGTATATCATGCCCCTCTGCAGTGAAGTGAAATATAAGTAAGTATGAGCATATTGGAGCAAGCAGGATCAAGTATGACTGATTCTCGACAAGAGACATTGGGCATAACATTGTAAACATGTATACTGTATATCTAAAGAATCTGAATGCATATACTCTGCTAAAAGTTCAAAATCTATAGTTGTACACTGCATAAATGTGAATTAATAAAATATGTGTTCGGGGTATTGGCGCTGCTAGATTTTAATATTGGTATGTCTTCGTGTACCTCTAAATTGGTGAATAAATTTGCAATGTCGGGTACCTCAATATGGTTAGCTCATATGAAGAGCCTCCAATAATGATTGGGTTCCCTTTTTATTGGTTTGTGATAATTATATAACAATATGCAGTATATATTGTGCAATCACCCCGTGTATGTCCTCTTGATCAGCAGATGAAAAAGTAAGAAATAAAAAATATATAAAATATAAAAAATATATATGTATGTATGTATGTATGTATGTATGTATGTGTATATATATATATATATATATATATATATACACACACACACACACACACACACACACACACACACACACACACACACACACACACACACACGGTGACCAGAGGTGGACTAAGCCCAACTTGTCCACTAGATGTCACTCCAGTGCCTGTTTGTTTTAATAGATGTGAGTGTTACTGAGTGTTATCAGCCACAAGTATGTGAAAAAGAGTTCCTGTTAACATGTGATCTCCATTTTGCGGACAAGTAGAAAAAAGGAACCTATCCAGATAAGAGCTTCCAAATATCTCTAATTATATATAATCCGTGCTAGAATGATAAAGAGTGCATGGTGTGGGTAAAAATACAAATAATAAATAAAATTATAATGAATAAAGGTGAGGTCTGAATTCCTTCAGTCCGCTTACGATTCCTAAATCTGAATTACCCGTTCCTATACCATGCAATACGACAATTCAGTCCAACCATATGTGATCAACTCAAAATAATATAAAAACTCATATGGTGAAAAAAATGGTGAAAAAAATAATTTGTAAATGAGGTTCAGAGACAACCCAGCAAGCCTCCTGTGAACACACTCAAATAATTATATCAGGCCAGCAGTGTGCCAGAATTGATTAAATCAAGCCAGCATTGTAACAAGACCCACAACAATAAAACACAAAAAACATTGAGCCGATAGTAGCCTGTAGGCTGTAAGTGATAAATAGTCTCTGCAGACTGTCAGGAAAAAGTATGTATAATATATAAGACCCTCCACAATCCTATATTGACAATGATTCCTGTGCTCTCCAGAGGATATATGTTTTCAATCCCTCACAGCCTCATCTGTCATCTGAATAACCATACGTGGTCCACGTTCCCCCCAATTGGGTCCCCACTCACCAGATAGAAGTCCCCACTAGGGGGTGTAGAGCCTTACTGGATCAGGGTTGTTGGTACGTCTTACTACCTGGTGATGAGCGGTATCCTCAGCGGTTCACCGTAGCCTTATTCCGGTTGGTGATGGACGTGGAAAAGAAAAAAGGGGGATCCACATAGAGTAGTATTGTAGGTACTAAATTGTATTTATTTAAAAAATTTCTTTTTGTACCATACAAAATTTGATTTAAAAGTTATTGGTAAAAGATATCTGATATCTCAGTGTGAAGTGCTGCTACTAATGCTGCCCAGCTCTGCCCTATTGTTATGTACAGGTGACTCACCTACAGACCCTGGGCTGGATTCAAGAAGCAATTGCGTCTGTGTAACCATAGTTACACAGGCGCAATTGCTTACTTGCCCCGGCGTAACGAATGCTCCTGATTCAGGAACATCGTTACGCCAACTGCAGCCTAAGATATGCGCGGCATTAGGCTCTTATGATGATTCCCGCCCCCTACGGGATCATTTAAATTGCGCGCGCTTACGCCGGACATTTTGCCGGCGCGCCCACGCAATTTACGGAGCTACTGCTCCGTGAATCAAGGGCAGCGCAGTAATTTTGCGGGGGCGCAAGGCAAAAACGTTGCCCTGCGCCTCCGTAAAAAAAAGCGCAATTCTACCTGAATACAGCCCCCTGTGTTTACATGTATATAACCGTCATTCATATGTAAATAATAGTATCATTCATATGTAAATAGGGGCTGCATTTATATGTAAATAGCTGAGGCTGGCAGCATTCATATGTAAATAAAGGCGGCATTCATATGTATATCATGCCCTTCTGCAGTGAAGTGAAATATAAGTAAGTATGAGCATATTGGAGCAAGCAGGATCAAGTATGACTGATTCTCGACAAGAGACATTGGGCATAACATTGTAAACATGTATACTGTATATCTAAAGAATCTTAATGCATATACTCTGCTAAAGGTTCAAAATCTATAGTTGAACACTGCATAAATGTGAATTACATTTAATAGTCAGGAAAAGTAGATCATACATTAACCTATTGTATTTATTCATACAAATAAAATGTCAGTTTTAGAGGCGCGTTTTAATGTATCCAACAACAAGGTCGTTAATAAAATGCATTCTAGTTAAAGAAAGATAAACTTATCTATGCACTACCAAGCTCATGCGGTAAATCACTACAGTTAATTCCTTAAATTGTGACTGTTGTTACTATGCCTTGTGAATAGGCACAGAGTCTGCCTTCTGAACTACAAAGGTGCTGAAAGGAGTTTCAGGATGCGGAGCCAGTACAGGTGTGACTGCTTGCAAGCAGAAAGGTCCCATGGAATATGTAGTCCTTTAGAAATTAAATAGTAAACAGCAGAGGCGAAGCTACAAACTTGTGCGAACCCAAGGAGTTGTATTTGGCTGGGAGGAGGTAGTTGCTGATCATGTGATCCTTAGTCACCCAGAATGCCTCTGCAAACTTACACTGCATGGCCTCTCTGATTCTGCAAAGCCTGTGAAAAGGACCCTAGGATTTGTGGTATCAAGGAGTGGGATCATTACTGGCTGGTAAACCTTCTTGATCCACGTTACAAGGGTAAGGTTACCTTCTCAGAGGGAGCAGAGGATGAAACATCTTCAGGAGGCCTTGAAGAAAGGTTTGTGCAGTGCATTTACAGACACTGGGAGGTTACAATTTCCTGGTGCTCGACAATGTGTTGCTGAGGCTTCGTTCAGTCAGAGAAAGAGCAGTGGAGAAGGTGGTCGGCTGACCGATGCCTTCAGACAATTTTTCAGTCCTCAGGTCTGATCGGTTCAAGCAACCATCTCCAGCGTCTGCATTACATGGTGCAGGAATATCTAGGGGCAAGGGCAGACTTGGAGACCTTTCCAACAGAGCATCCACTGGGTTACTGGGTCTTGAGGATGGACCACTGGCCAGAGCTTGCTCAATATGCAATTGAGATACTGGCCTGTTCTGCATCCAGCGTTCTTTCTGAACGCACATTCAGTGCTGCTGGAGGGTTTGTAACAGATCTCAGAGTGCGCCTGTCCACAGACTCCGTAGATAGGCTCACATTCACCAAGCACCTGATGCTGATGTAACCAATTGAATTTTCTATGGATGTGGGTTCCCTCGAAGACTGCCTATGCTAAGTGATTATCCTATTCCTCTTCAATCTTGATGATGCTAGCTTCTAAGAATATTTTTGGTTAAGGCACCACCACCACTGCTTAAAGCGGGGGTTGACCCTTAGAGGGCACTTTTTCCCCTTAGATTCCTGCTCGTTTTCTCTAGGGGAATCGGCTATTTGTTGTAAAATATGTGCAGTACTTACCCGTTTACGAGATGCATCCTCTCCGTCGCTTCCGGGTATGGGCGTTCCTTCTTGATTGACAGTCTTCCGAGAGGCTTCCGACGGTCGCATCCATCGCGTCACGATTTTCCGAAAGAAGACGAACGTCGGTGCGCAGGCGCAGTATAGAGCCGCACCGACGTTCGGCTTCTTTCGGCTACGAGTGACGCGATGGATGCGACCGTCGGAAGCCTCTCGGAAGACTGTCAATCAAGAAGGAACGCCCGCTCCCGAAGACCCATACCCGGAAGCGACGGAAGAAGATGCAGCTCGAAAACGGGTAAGTACTGCTCATATTTTAATACAAATAGCCGATTCCCCTAGACCGAACGAGCAGGAATCTAAGGGGAGAAAAAAAAAAAATTTAATAAATGGGTGAACTCCCGCTTTAAGGCCCAATTTTTCTGCCACTGTCTAACAGGGGCATGTAACTACAATTCTTAATCTAATATTTCACAGCAGGGCCCATTCCTGCACCCACCAAGAGTAACTGTGAGGGCTTACAGTGTTCTGGTACCACCAACACCTAAGGCCCAATTTTCTGCAGAGTATATAGGGCAGGCCATATAGTGTGTATATATACTGCGGTTTAGAGTATATAGTGCCTGGGAGACCCCCACGCCATTTAAAAAAAAATTGAGTGCCATTTTTCTCAATGATTTCCACCTATATTTGCTAGGACCCGACAATACATTACAGCCGCAAGCAGTTTTAAATGACCTTTTGTCCTTTGGAAATGTCATTTTGATGTGGTATCGTTCTAAACAAGGGAAAACTGCACCACTTTACAGGCATACTATAGACACCATATTTAAAGGAATATTTCATTTTTATTGTTTCACTTTAAGCATTATTAAAATCACTGCTCCCTAAAAAACAGCAATTTTTAAAACTTTTTTTTGCATTGATACATGTCCCCTGGGGCAGGACCCGGGTGCTCAAATATTTTTTATGGCAATAATTTGCATATTAACCTTTTAAAATTAGCACTTTTGATTTTTCACATTCATGTCCCATAGACTTTTACTTTGTCCGTGTGTTCGAACAAACTTTTTGCCTGCTGCAAACCGAACCGGAGGGTGTTCGGCTCATCCCTAGTTCTGATGTACTGACTTCTGACAATTCAGTGCATCAAGAAATGAAATGGGGACAGTACAAGTCCCCCCAATAGGACTCTTTTTGGAATATGAAGAAATTAAAGTGATACTAAAGTCTTGTTTTTTATTGTTTAAAAATAACAAACATTTTATACTTACCTGCAGTAGTTTTGCACAGAGCAGCCCAGATCCTCCTCTTCTTGTGTCCTTTGTGGCCCTCCTGGCCCCTCCTTGCTGCCGAGTGCCCCCACAGCAAGCAACTTGCCCTGTGTGTCGATTCAGACATGGAGCAGTGGCTCAGCCCCATACACTTTCTCTCCTCATTGGTTTACTGACTTTGATTGGCAGCAGTGGGAGCCAATGATGCCTGTTGTCTGTCTCAACTAGTCAGGAGGGAGAATCCCGGACAGCCAAGTCTCTTGTGTAACATTGCTGGATTAAGATGGGGCTCAGGTAATTATTAGGGGGGCTGAGAGGGGCTGCTGCACACAGAAGGTTATTTATCTTAATGCATAGAATGCATTAAAGAGGAAGTAAACCCTCAACCTTTTAACAAAAAAAAACCTGCAAGAGAAAGTCATAATGAGCTAGTATGCTAGCATGTGCCGTAGACATTGGTGCAGGCCTTACTGCAAATATCTCCTTAACCGTGTAGGTTAAGGAGATATTTCTTGCACCTACAGGTAAGCCTTAATCTAGGCTTACCTGTAGGTGCAAGTTGTAAGGAGGGGTTTACAACCACTTTAAGATAACAAATCTTCTGCCTTTAGAACCATTTCTCCTTAGGTGGTCATTTGACGTTCTGGACTTGAAGTGGAAATATCTGAATGATGCCTGCAGCTACAGGTGTCATCCAGATATCTTTTTTTTCAGCCGGTGATTCCCTTACATGTAAAAGTCATCATAGCAGCTTTTTAGCTACTTGATTGCTTTTACAGGCCGTGGGAGGGGATGTCCCCCCATCGCTGCCCTCCAGTGCTGTCAGACATGACAGCTGCACAACTGAAGGAAAAAGTGATGGCTATAGATGGTGTGCAACCACAAAAGACTATGACAAGGATACAACTTATGAATTTTGCCTAGAAACAAGTATGACATTAAAAACTTTTTATTAATGTGTCTTATTTTTTACTAAAGAACTATCTGATTGCTTGTTGCAATAGTTACATAGTTGGTCAGCTTGAAAAAAGCCTTGAGAACTCTCGAATAATCATGATGTCATTATTTTATGGGCAGAAAAAGGACATGGCATAGTTGTCTAGGACAGATTCAAGTAACTCAGAGAATCATACAGACTACTGTCTGATTCGTGCACATATCAAAAACTACCTGGAGATCCTATAACAAATTTCACCTCAGTGCTCTCATTGACCAGGCCAAAAGGGAAGACACAATCGATAGGGATGAAACAGCCTTCCTTATAAGGGATTTCTTTAAGGTAGACCTGAAAAATTAAGTGTTAGTGCAAAAAAAAAAAATTTCACAAACAGCACTTTTCTAGTAGAGTTTTCACTTTGCAAAGTGAAGACTGACTTAGCTTCATAAATAAGGTAAAGAGAGAAGATATAAAAGGAGATATAAAATGCAACATAATTATTTCTTGTACATTAGGGATGAGCTTTATGTTTCGGTCAAACATGAGTTCGACTTGAACATTGGCTGTTCGCCCGTTTGTCAAAAAACGAACATTATGGGGCGTTCGCACCAAATTCGTGTGCGAGATCGCAGTGCATTGCTGGATGATGATTGGCCAAAGCATGCACTATGACCCGCATGCATTGGCCAATCCCAGCGCCTTTGGCCAATTATGGCTCAGGGGGACTAAGTCCACGCCCCACACTATATAAGGCCGCCTGCATGTCGGCCCTGTGTAGTGTGTTGCTGGCGAGGACCGAGAGAGAGTGTCATTTAGATTGAACAGACAGGCAGGTTATTCACACACAGAGTGTATATATATATATATCTGACTGCAGGCCGTTCGTGGTGTACTTTTTCTAATATTCTTCAGGCAGGCAGGTGACTCAGTAAGCTGCAGTGCATTTAATATATATATATATATATATATATATATATATATATATATATATATATATAAATAAATAAATAAATAAATAAATAAATAAAAGGGGGGGAATCAATGTGCAAAACCACAACTAACCTAGGGTAACCTAACTAATAAACAAAGTGTATAAATAAATAAACAAATATATGCAGCAGCCACTACATGAAAGTGCTCACGCACCAATCAGCATATAAGAAAGAGGGGGTGTAGTGGCGCTTGCAGTAAATAAAATAGACAAGAAACGCACAGCAACGTGTGATAATGTCCAAAAAAATGTGTTCCACTCCAAATTCCTCTTTATAATCCTCTCGCATCAATGACTTATGATGTGAAGGAGGGGATGTGTGAAGATAATGAGATCCAAACAATATTTATGACTCAATGTCTAGAGTTCATACACAATCATATATGATGAAGCAAAATGTGGATAATTGCATTTGTAAGAGTGAATCCATGTAACCACAAATAAACGTAGTAAAAGGGTGAACCCAAATGACAGTACGTGCACTATAATACTATAATAATAGGCAAAAAAAAACAAAAAAAAAACGCACAGCAACGTGTGATAATGTCCAAAAAAATGTGTTCCACTCCAAATTCCTCTATAAACTCCTCTCACATCAATGACTATGATGTGAAGGAGGGATTGTGTGAAGATAATGAGATCCAAACAATATTTATGACTCAAAGTCTTGAGTTCATACACAATCATATATGATGAAGCAAAATGTGGATAATTGCATTTGTAAGAGTGAATCCATGCAACCACAAATAAACGTAGGAAAATGGTGAACCCAAATGACAGTACGTGCACTATAAAGTCTGTGCCTAAAAAATATAAATATATAATAAATAAATAATGTTCCAGTTAGGTGCACTAATTAAATGTGCCAAATAAATAAATAAATATTGTTCCAGTAATCAAAGTGTCCCAAAAAAATTCCCATGCAAAAAACAGGATAATTGTATCACAGTGAACGTGGAATAAATAATAAAGTGCTTGATGCAAAAATTCCCAAAAAGTGCAATAGTGCTAAGTTAGAGGATGATGCTACAATCCAATGCACGATCCATTCTGTGTAGTAGTGCAGAATCAGAAGGTAAATACTAGCCTCTCACCTCATGAAAGGCTAATTAGAGCCTTTAGGTAATATGAAGGTCAGCAGGGGATAGCTCTGGATCCAGGGCAGCCCAGGTAATTTTCATCACATAAGGTCCCAGGTAATTTTCATCACATAAGGTCCCAGCCGCTCTCAATAAAGCATAAGGCAAAACTCCATAGTGTAGTAGGTAGGAATAACATTTAATAACACATAGTATCACTTACAGTTAAAATCTTTGAACACCAGCAGCAACAGCAAACGGTTCACAGACAAACGAAATGACAGACAGCTAATCTCCGCTCTCGGCCGCGAGCGGAAATAACGTCACCGACGGCACTTCTCCAAACACATGACGCGTTGCGTGGCTGAACTACGCCACTTAATCGTAGATAAGGAGTGCCGTAGGTGAATGGTGACTTATAAAGGGGCTATGATTGGTGCTAATTTTGTGCAGCTGCAGACACTTTCACAAACGCCAACCAACATTCCAAGCTTCAAAACAGATTTTTTCACATCAAGTTAGAGTACTGACATAGTTAGGATCAAGATGCAAGGTTCATAATACTATTATTAATATCAACAATACAAGTCCGTTTTGCTCCCTCTTGTGGTGGGAGGTGGTATTGCTCATAATGCAAGAAGCAAAGAAAAAAAAAGAAAAAATAAATATCTGCGGGATAAAGCATGCTCTAGCCCCCTCCTGTGGAGGAAACATGCAATCAATGATAATAATTTGCTGACAACTAAGTGCCACTCTCCCCATAATTAATAAGGGAAATGCATGAAAATAAGACCCCAGATAATATGCAATAAAAATTGTAAAGGTCTATGTAATAAAAACAAGGTAATTAAAAGAAGTAAAAAGACTAAAAATTGCTTAAAACTACTTAAAATTCCTAGAATAAGAGGGCAATGCTAAAATGTGGTGAGGACCATGAATAAAATCTAAAAATTGGAAATAAAACAGTTCGGATCAAATTCTATGTTGTGTCCAATGGGGGTCAAAGTACACAATTCATGGATCCATCGAGATTCAGCTTGGCTAATTTTTTTCACTTTGTTATCACCCCTCCAATGGGGTTTATACTTCTCAATGCCCCATACTTTTAAAGAGGAGGGGTCTTTGTTATGACATTGCTCATAGTGACGAGATAGGCTGTGTTTTGGAAAACCATTTATTATATTTTGCGTGTGTTCACGTAATCTTTTCCACAGCGGTCGTTTTGTTCTCCCCACATACTGAATATGGCAAGGGCATTCCAAGAGGTATACCACTCCTTCCGTTCTACATGAGATAAAGTCTTTAATTTTATACTCTCTACCTGTAAAACAAGATTTGAAGGTTTCTTTTTTTTTTTACTTTCTTTGGTATGTTTGCAAGTGAAACAAGTCTTGCAGGGGTAGTAGCCTTTCTCATTGAAGAAGGAAAAAGATTTCTTTTCAGGAGGATCCAGAACATTTTTCGCAATTAGATCTCTCAAGGTAGGTGCCCTTCTATATGTAAAAAGAGGTCTCTCTGGGAGTATACTTGTCAAATGGCGATCACCCTTTACAATATGCCAATACTTCCTGCAGATGGTTTCAACTTGTTTATGCTGTACACTATAGTCCATTATTAAAGGTACACCCCCAGGAAAAGTATTTCTTCTAACAGAATCCTGGATAAGAGAATTTCGATCCAAGGCCATCACATCATGTATTTTCTTGTCAATAAAATCTGGTTGGTAGCCTTTCTCTATGAACCTCTTTCCAATAAAATCTGCTTGTTTTAAAAAAGTGTCATTCTTAGTACAGTTTCTTCTAAGTCTTAAAAGCTGTCCCTTCGGTATATTGTCCAGCCATGGTGAATGGTGCCAGCTATCTAGAGGTAGGTAACTGTTTCTATCCACTATTTTAAAATGTGTTTGGGTGATCAATTTCGGTCCTTCTTTGATTATTTCTAGGTCAAGGAAATTGATTTTCTCATCACTAATTTCCCAGGAGAGTGAGATATTCTTATTATTTGTATTCAGATAAAAACCAAAGTCCGTTAATTTTTCTCTATCTCCTGACCAGATAATTAAAATATCATCGATGTATCGTTTATATAAGAGCAATTCTTTTGGTTTCCTGTTGTATAGGACCTCCTCTTCCCACTCGGCCATATATAAGTTGGCCACACTGGGTGCATATTTAGCGCCCATCGCAATCCCACAAATTTGTTTAAAATAGTAATTTTGGTACCAAAAGTAGTTGTGGTCCAGACTATATTCTAGACAGCTTTTGATGAACTTTTTTTGTTCATCCTTCAGGTCACTTAGATCATTCAGTGCCCAACTAGTTGCTTGAACCGCTTCCTTGTGGTTAATAATAGAATATAGGGATGAAACATCAGCTGTAGCCATATATACAGAATCCCCTTCCAATGTAATGGTGTCTAGTAGTTGTATCAGATGTTTCGTGTCACGCAAATATGATTCCGTCTTCTTTACTAGGGGTTTTAGAACTCAGTCGATGTATTCTCCAATCCTGGCCCCTACAGAATTTATTCCGTTGACAATAGGTCTTCCCGGGGGATTTTCTCTTGATTTGTGCACTTTGGGAAGTGTGTATATGACCGGGATCTTACACCCCACTGGTTGTAAATATTTGCCTTCTTTTTTAGTTAGAAGTCCCTTAGTAGTTCCTCTTTTGACTAAACTAGCCAGATCATCCTTATACCTGACTATGGGGTTGCCCGGGAGTTTCAAAAAAGTGGTGCCATCGCTCAATTGTCGTTCAATCTCTTTTTGGTAAGCTACCTTTGACTGAACGACAATGGCACCCCCCTTATCTGCTTGTCTTACCACCACATCTTTCCTTTCTTCAAGTTTCCGGATTCCATTCTTAATATCTCCAGGGTCATATACCTTTTTGATCTTCAATTCTTGTAAATCTTTTAAAACCAATCGTCTAAATGCTTCGATATGTCCTTCATTGCTCACTGGTGGTTTCCAGACTGATTTGTTCCTTAGATTACTGTGTACTACATCATTTTTTGATCTTATATTTCTCATCGCCCCTTCACCTGGTTTACTCAACATATACTTTTTTATATGTAAGCTTCTGGCAAATTTGTTGATGTCAACATAGGCATCAAATTTGTTGAAATTCTTCTTTGGGGCAAACTTTAATCCTTTATCAACGAAAAAAAAATAGAGCCCTGGACAGGACAATAACAGAACTAAAAACGAATTTGGAAAGCAGCAAGGATCTACCTGAGTTCATAGCCTTATCTAAACAACTGCAGCGAGATATGGAACAAAAGGATAAGGAGACTGCTGCTAGGAAAAAACGTAAATATCAGCGAGATATGAAGGATTATGAAGATGACCTTGTGTTCAAATGGCAAAACAAATTAGAAGAATCTGGAACCACTTCTAATAGAAGCACTCCGGAACCAGAACCAAATACTAGTAACGGGGGAGGGACGATGCAGAATGGAGATACCGGTACAATCCAACAAGGGAATAACACCCCAAATCCAAAACCTAGAAAGAATGGATGGAAACCCTTTTGGAAAAACCGACACAACCAGAATTCTCAGAACGCACCTAGACCCTTTGTCCAAAATAACAATAGGGGAAGATCCCGGACGCCCCCGTGGAGGAATCAGACCTATCATACTGGAAATGGTGGCTATGAAAACCATAGACGTGATGATTATCATTACCAAACTGAGGGCAGGAGAGACTATGAAAATATGTACAATGTCCCTGTATATAATCATTATAACCATCTGAGAGGTGACGATGATAGGGGGGGGGAGAACCCCGAGACATCATGAAAATTCCAGAACATGGAACCATCATGGCCCATACGGAAGAAATATTAGAAATGGGTCACCAAGACATTTTTTAGAACAGAGACGTCAAGAATCCCCGAGGCGTCAACAGGAATATGGGGTACAGAGACCGAGGAACCCCAGTCCGGGATACAGACCTGGGGAGATGAGGAACCACGATCCCAGGAACCAAGACCCCCAAAGGAATTGGGACAGGGAAAGAAGGAAAACAAGATCACCAGGAAAGAACCAAGACAATCGGTCTGGAAGAAACAAAGTTCGAGGAGAGGATGCAGGGCGGGAAGCAAGAAACAGAAGAAAAAGAGACTAATAGGAGAAGGTGTGATCAACATTAGCGGAGTAGAGCTTACTCAGGAAGAACTGAAGGTATTGGATAAAGGATTAAAGTTTGCCCCAAAGAAGAATTTCAACAAATTTGATGCCTATGTTGACATCAACAAAAGTATATGTTGAGTAAACCAGGTGAAGGGGCGATGAGAAATATAAGTTCAGAAAATGATGTAGTACACAATAATCTAAGGAACAAATCAGTCTGGAAACCACCAGTGAGCAATGAAGGACATATCAAAGCATTTAGACGATTGGTTTTAAAAGATTTGCAAGAATTGAAGATCAAAAAGGTATATGACCCTGGAGATATTAAGAATGGAATCCGGAAACTTGAAGAAAGGAAAGATGTGGTGGTAAGACAAGCAGATAAGGGGGGTGCCATTGTCGTTCAGTCAAAGGTAGCTTACCAAAAAGAGATTGAACGACAATTGAGCGATGGCACCACTTATTTGAAACTCCCGGGCAACCCCATAGTCAGGTATAAGGATGATCTGGCTAGTTTAGTCAAAAGAGGAACTACTAAGGGACTTCTAATTAAAAAAGAAGGCAAATATTTACAACCAGTGGGGTGTAAGATCCCGGTCATATACACACTTCCCAAAGTGCACAAATCAAGAGAAAATCCCCCGGGAAGACCTATTGTCAACGGAATAAATTCCGTAGGGGCCAGGATTGGAGAATACATCGACTGGTTTCTACAACCCCTAGTAAAGAAGACGGAATCATATTTGCGTGACACTAAACATCTGATACAACTACTAGACACCATTACATTGGAAGGGGATTCTGTATATATGGCTACGGCTGATGTTTCATCCCTATATACTATTATTAACCACAAGGAAGCGGTTCAAGCAACTAGTTGGGCACTGAATGATCTAAGTGACCTGAAGGATGAACAAAAAAAGTTCATCAAAAGCTGTCTAGAATATAGTCTGGACCACAACTACTTTTGGTACCAAAATGACTATTTTAAACAAATTTGTGGGATTGCAATGGGCGCTAAATATGCACCCAGTGTGGCCAACTTATATATGGCCGAGTGGGAAGAGGAGGTCCTATACAACAGGAAACCAAAAGTATTGCTCTTATATAAACGATACATTGATGATATTTTAATTATCTGGTCAGGAGATAGAGAAAAATTAACGGACTTTGGTTTTTATCTGAATACAAATAATAAGAATATCTCACTCTCCTGGGAAATTAGTGATGAGAAAATCAATTTCCTTGACCTAGAAATAATCAAAGAAGGACTGAAATTGATCACTCAAACACATTTTAAAATAGTGGATAGAAACAGCTACCTACCTCTAGATAGCTGGCACCATTCACCATGGCTGGACAATATACCGAAGGGACAGCTTTTAAGACTTAGAAGAAACTGTACTAAGAATGACACTTTTTTAAAACAAGCAGATTTTATTGGAAAGAGGTTCATAGAGAAAGGCTACCAACCAGATTTTATTGACAAGAAAATACACGATGTGATGGCCTTGGATCGAAATTCTCTTATCCAGGATTCTGTTAGAAGAAATACTTTTCCTGGGGGTGTACCTTTAATAATGGACTATAGTGTACAGCATAAACAAGTTGAAACCATCTGCAGGAAGTATTGGCATATTGTAAAGGGTGATCGCCATTTGACAAGTATACTCCCAGAGAGACCTCTTTTTACATATAGAAGGGCACCTACCTTGAGAGATCTAATTGCGAAAAATGTTCTGGATCCTCCTGAAAAGAAATCTTTTTCCTTCTTCAATGAGAAAGGCTACTACCCCTGCAAGACTTGTTTCACTTGCAAACATACCAAAGAAAGTAAAAAAAAAAAGAAACCTTCAAATCTTGTTTTACAGGTAGAGAGTATAAAATTAAAGACTTTATCTCATGTAGAACGGAAGGAGTGGTATACCTCTTGGAATGCCCTTGCCATATTCAGTATGTGGGGAGAACAAAACGACCGCTGTGGAAAAGATTACGTGAACACACGCAAAATATAATAAATGGTTTTCCAAAACACAGCCTATCTCGTCACTATGAGCAATGTCATAACAAAGACCCCTCCTCTTTAAAAGTATGGGGCATTGAGAAGTATAAACCCCATTGGAGGGGTGATAACAAAGTGAAAAAAATTAGCCAAGCTGAATCTCGATGGATCCATGAATTGTGTACTTTGACCCCCAATGGACACAACATAGAATTTGATCTGAACTGTTTTATTTCCAATTTTTAGATTTCATTCATGGTCCTTGCCACATTTTAGCATTGCCCTCTTATTCTAGGAATTTTAAGTAGTTTTAAGCAATTTTTAGTCTTTTTACTTCTTTTAATTACCTTGTTTTTATTACTTAGACCTTTACAATTTTTATCGCATATTATCTGGGGTCTTATTTTCATGCATTTCCCTTATTAATTATGGGGAGAGTGGCACTTAGTTGTCAGCAAATTATTATCATTGATTGCATGTTTCCTCCACAGGAGGGGGCTAGAGCATGCTTTATCCCACAGATATTTTTTTTTTTTTGCTTCTTGCATTATGAGCAATACCACCTTCCACCACAAGAGGGAGCAAAATGGACTTGTATTGTTGATATTAATAATAGTATTATGAACCTTGCATCTTGATCCTAACTATGTCAGTACTCTAACTTGATGTGAAAAAATCTGTTTTGAAGCTTGGAATGTTGGTTGGCGTTTGTGAAAGTGTCTGCAGCTGCACAAAATTAGCACCAATCATAGCCCCTTTATAAGTCACCATTCACCTACGGCACTCCTTACCTACGATTAAGTGGCGTAGTTCAGCCACGCAACGCGTCAGGTGTTTGGAGAAGTGCCGTCGGTGACGTTATTTCCGCTCGCGGCCAAAAGTGGAGATTAGCTGTCGGTCATTTCGTTTGTCTGTGAACCGTTTGCTGTTGCTGCTGGTGTTCAAAGATTTTAACTGTAAGTGATACTATGTGTTATTAAATGTTATTCCTACCTACTACACTATGGAGTTTTGCCTTATGCTTTATTGAGAGCGGCTGGGACCTTATGTGATGAAAATTACCTGGGACCTTATGTGATGAAAATTACCTGGGCTGCCCTGGATCCAGAGCTATCCCCTGCTGACCTTCATATTACCTAAAGGCTCTAATTAGCCTTTCATGAGGTGAGAGGCTAGTATTTACCTTCTGATTCTGCACTACTACACGGAATGGATCTTGCATTGGATTGCAGCATCATCCTCTAACCTAGCACTATTGCACTTTTTGGGAATTTTTGCATCAAGCACTTTATTTATTCCATGTTCACTGTGATACAATTATCCTGTTTTTTTGCATGGGAATTTTTTTGGGACACTTTGATTACTGGAACATTATTTATTTATTTGGCACATTTAATTAGTGCACCTAACTGGAACATTATTTATTTATTATATATTTATATTTTTTAGGCACAGACTTTATAGTGCACGTACTGTCATTTGGGTTCACCATTTTCCTATGTTTATTTGTGGTTGCATGGATTCACTCTTACAAATGCAATTATCCACATTTTGCTTCATCATATATGATTGTGTATGAACTCAAGACTTTGAGTCATAAATATTGTTTGGATCTCATTATCTTCACACAATCTCTCCTTCACATCATAGTCATTGATGTGAGAGGAGTTTATAGAGGAATTTGGAGTGGAACACATTTTTTTGGACATTATCACACGTTGCTGTGCGTTTTTTTTTTTTTTTGCCTATTATTATAGTATTATAGTGCACGTACTGTCATTTGGGTTCACCCTTTTACTACGTTTATTTGTGGTTACATGGATTCACTCTTACAAATGCAATTATCCACATTTTGCTTCATCATATATGATTGTGTATGAACTCTAGACATTGAGTCATAAATATTGTTTGGATCTCATTATCTTCACACATCCCCTCCTTCACATCATAAGTCATTGATGCGAGAGGATTATAAAGAGGAATTTGGAGTGGAACACATTTTTTTGGACATTATCACACGTTGCTGTGCGTTTCTTGTCTATTTTATTTATTTATTTACTGCAAGCGCCACTACACCCCCTCTTTCATATATATATATATATATATATATATATATATATATATATATACACAGGGCCAGATCCACGAAGCGCGGTGCTTCTTTACGGCCGGCGTAGATACACTACGCCGCCATAACTTACAGCGTATTTCCCGTATTCTCAAAGAATTTGCGCCATTAGTGACGGCGGCGTAGTGTATCTGTGTCGGCGTAAGGGCGCGCAATTCAAATGGGTGAGATGGGGGCGTGTTTTATGTTAATAGGTCTTGACCCGACATAAACGACGCACATCCTGGTAGGCGCTAACTTTCGTGCGGTTGGCGGTACAAATTCTACAAAATGATGACCTGTCAGGCGCTCTGGATTCCCAACGTTAACAGAGCGTCGTCCGGGTCTGTTAGCAGACACTGATGGCGTCGGGTGGTTGATAAAAATCTGCTCAGCCACCTTCCATATAAAGTCAGAATGAACAAGAGGTATGTTCGTGTTTGCTTTATAAAGAATATAAGCGTTCCAAAGACATTGTTCAAGGAGATGCCTGAAAATCTTTTTATAGTACTTCTTTTGTTGTTTTCGCATCGCCGGGTAAAATGTCATTGCCTGATCGGCTCGGTCGACACCTCCCATTGTGTGGTTATAGTCGATCACGACTTGCGGTTTCAGCACATCTTTTCCGTGTTTTGTGCGGACCATGGTAGTGGAGGTGCTGTGCACAGTGCTCATGAGACACACGTCCTTTTTGTCTCGCCAGCGCATTGCCATCATTTTGCCCTTTTGAAAGGCAACCATCTCTCCTTTTTTTTATTTTTTCTTGCCAAACGTAGATGGCATGTCACGCCGGTTTGGCCTAACGGTACCATACCCATCCGTTTTATTGAGGAGCAAAAACTCATAAAGTTCCAGTGACGTATAAAAATTGTCCGTTGTCACGCAGTATCCCTGGTTCAGTAATGGGTCCAGCAGTGAAAGGACAGACAATGTGGCCATCCCATAGCGGTTGTACCTGGGATTGAATTTGGTACCTTTCCCGGTGTAAATTACCGCATTCCATATATATCCGGTGGAAGATTCACATAGCATATAAAATTTTATGCCAAAGCGCGCTCTTTTGGATGCAATAAATTGGATCCAACTCAGGCGTCCCTTGTAGGCCATCAGACTTTCGTCCATACTGACATCCCTTTCTGGCACGTAGGTCCGCTGAAAGTTGGCGACAATCATCTGGCACACCTCCCAGATTTTTTTTTAGCTTTGGCGCAGGATGCGTGGCCTCATCAAATTCTTTGTTGTTGGCGAAGTGTAAGTTTTTCATAATAAGTGAAAAACGATACTCAGACATCACAGTGCCAAAAAATGGAGTGGCCAGCATCTTATTGGTGGTCCAGTACCATTTCTGGAGCGGTTTGCCCACCACCCCCTGAAGGATAATGAGTCCCAGAAAACTCCAGATGTCCTCCTCAGTGACCGGTTCCCATTTTATGGATCTGGAAAATCTGCCACGCAGCGTAGCAGATTGCTGATCGTGGTAGCGATTGGTCTCGGTCACAATTTTTAAAATTACCTCCTCAGAAAGAAAAAGTTTCAGGTACGCCAGAGGGTTGTCACTCTCCACGTCAACCTTCATCCCAGGAGATCCAGTGAATCGGAACCTCGGGGGCGCTACCTGGTCCGCATCACTGTCTATAGGGCACCAAGTGCGCACATCACTTAGGTCAGGTGCGGGATCATCGGCGTTGTCACTTTCTGGATCAGTGTCAGATCCAGATGACAAATCTCCCCACGACTCACTATCGCTCTGTTCTGCGATCAACTCTGCTTCGCTCAGCTGATCCAAAAGCGCATTAGTAGGACAGCGCTTTTTTGATGACATTTTTTATAGGATTTTCAAAGGTTTTATATGTCACTAATGAAAATGGCAAGGGGCACTGAAAGGGCACTGTGTCAGTTTTCAAGGTGATACAGTGTAATCCTCTCAGATTACATTGTATTACCTACTTTTTATATGTTTGTGTTGGTGCATACATTTGAATTTCCCTCCCAGTTCCGCTCCCATGCACCATTGCGGTGCAGGGAACGGAACCAGGAAGTCAGATGACCGATGGACGGAGCGGCGGCGGTCACGGCGGCAATCACAGCAATGGGAGATCATCGCTGGATCGCCTGGAGAAGGTAAGGGACGCCGCTGCGCTCTCTGCACATACACCCCGAGCGTGACTCGGGGATACCGATCGCAACATAAAAAAGCCACCCCGAGTCACGCTCGGGTTTACCGATAAGGGGGTTAACAAGTTAAAATCATCGGGGTAACTCCATTAATAGATCAAAGTCACCATATTCTCCACATGTTTCATCCGTCAACTCTCAGTTTTTCCACATAGCACCATGTTTTTTTATACTCTCGCCACTTTTTCCATTTTTCCCTACACTCCTTGTTCCTCTCAACAACCCTATCCTTTAGTTCTTCCATCCTATAAGTTTCCTCGACAACGTCAATCCACTTCCATACCTGTGGGCTTTCGACCTCCTGCCACTTTCTTGATATAAGCCTTTTAGCCGCGTTTAGCAAATGGGGTATGAGTGATTGCCTGTATATTTTAATACCCTCCTGGGTACCATGGAAGAGAACCACCCAGGGATCTTTTTTGATCTCATTTCCTGTGATCTCCTTTATTTGCCTCAAAATGAGATCCCAATACTTTTGGATTTTAGGACAGGTCCACCACAAATGGGCCATCGTTCCCCTTTCTGAACAGCCTCGCCAGCACTCGGCAGGCTGATCCATTCTGAATTTGCTAATTTTGTCAGGGGTAATGTACCAACCAGCGATACATTTATAATTTGTCTCGGCGGTTTGCGTGTCAGTCGCGGACGAATGAGTTATTTGCATCAACTTTTCAAAAGTATTTTTCCCTCAGGCAGTGCCCAACTCCCTCTCCCATTTCTGAACAAAATAGGGTTCACCCTGTGAGTCTATCTTTATAAGTAATTTGTATAATTTTGAAACAGTGCCCCTTGAATTCTCTATTCTACATAATTTCTCTAGTGGTGCTAACTCCTCCCCAGTCCGTAAAGGGCGGGGGAGGTGTCGGATGCTTTAACTGAGAGTACCGCCACCTATCCAACTTCCAAACGTCGGTTCACAATTTCAGTTCTTCATAAGTCCTAACTTCACCATCTTTTATTATGTCCCCCAAGTGTATTTCCTTTTTTTTAATCCAATTCCCCCCGATTTTTTTCCCCTGGTGCAAAATATGCGTTTTATTTTAAGTTAATTAGTGGAGAGTTAAATTTCATATCCAGTTGTGCCATGGTCCTATCCCACGCCCTCAAAGTGTCTTGTGTTAAATCAAAAGTTTTATTATTTAGATCTCTAAATTGTGCAGGAATCCAAATTATATTACTTAAACATGCCCTAGCTTGTGCTTTTTCTATTTGAACCCACCTCTTCCCTTGTCTATCTCTAGCCCATTCTACCACTCGGGACAAAACCGCCGCTTTATGATATTTCCTTATATCGGGAACTGCCAGCCCCCCCATTTTTTTATCTTGTTTTAAAATTGAGAAATCCTGTGTTTTTTGTTTTTCCAAACGTAGTTCAAGAGTAATGAATTCAGGATTCTAAGGTATTGCTGTGGCAGGGCTATAGGGATCAATTGGAATTTGTAGAGTATTTTAGGTACTAAGATCATTTTTACAGTATTAATGCGTCCTATCCAGGAAATGGGCCTATTGATTATTTTTTTAATCTCATTTTTAATCTCGTTTAACAGAGGTATGAAGTTTATTTTATAGATCTTCTTAACCGAATTGGCTAGCTTAATACCCAGGTATTTTAATTCTTTTGTCCAAGGGAATTGGCAGATCTCCCTCAGCCTCCTTTCATCCTTTTTATTTAAATTAATATTTAGGATTTCAGATTTTGTAACATTAATCTTGAAATTCGAAATATCGCCGTATTGTAATAAAACCTTAGTTAGCTTGGGGATTGTGTTTAGGGGATTAGTCACATAAAATAGGATATCATCCGCGAACGCCGATAGTTTATGTTTCTCACCCTCCACTTTGACCCCGTTGATCCCGGGGTCTCTGCGGATCGTGGCTAATAACGGTTCTAGGGATAGAATAAAAAAAAGGGGGGAGAGAGAGGGCATCCCTGCCTTGTCCCATTCTTCATTTCGAAGGAGTCCGAGAGAGTACCATTAATTTTAATTTTTGCCGAGGGGGCATGATAGAGTGTATTACCTCAGCTAATAAATCTCTGCCCCAATCCCATCGCCTCGAGGGTTAGGTTCATGAGTCCACAGTCTACCCTGTCAAATGCTTTTTCGGCATCCACTGACAGGAGTAGACCTGGGGACTCATTCTTCCTTATTTTCTGAAGCAGGAGAAGCGCTCTTATACCGTTATCTTTACCTTCTCTGTCGGGAACGAACCCCACCTGATCAGGATGGACCAATAAGTGAATAAACTCTTTCAATCGCTCCACTAGAATTTTGGCAAAAAGCTTTATGTCTGTATTTAATAACGAAATTGGCCGATATCCTGCTCAGGATATTTTAAAATTAATGTAATTGCGGCTGCAAGCGCTTCCCTACTTAAGTCAAACTCTACCCCGAGACCATTAAAATAATTGCACAATTTCGGTATTAAGATACTACTGAATTTTTTGTAGTTAAATACGGTGAACCCATCGGGTCCTGGGCTTTTCCCACTTGCTGTATTTTTCAAGGCAATTTTAATTTCCTCTTCAGTTATTGGTCTATCTAGACTAAGTCTAGCAATATCCCCAATCTTCGTGAGTCCTGCCCCTTCTAAGAAATCTCGAATCTTAGCCTCTTTTTCTCCCGTTTGCCACCTATTCTGACTAATCGTATATACCTCTTCGTAATAATTTTTTTTTTTTTTTGTAAAATTATTTTTATTGAATTTTTCAAGACACATACACAATAACAGGCCACAAACGCGACCAACATTTACCGGTCATGACACATAGACCGGTGTACAAACCAAAACCCAACCAAGAGAAAAGGGGGAAGGGGGGGAGTGGGAGGGGGGGGGGGAAGGAGAGGGAGATAAAAAAAAAAAAAAGGGGGGGGGGACAAATACTTGCATTAGACATATTCAACACCGGTCAAATGTAATGAGATGGATTATAATGCAATGAAGTCCAAGCTTGACCGTTCCCCCTTACACAGTATAAATAACGCCTTCTTGCCGACCCTCGACCCCAGTACCGAGCTAAGAGACGGATGTTCTTACTCCATCACAGAGGACCGAACCCCTCCATAATAGGCAATAACAAGTACCCTTTTCAAAGTGAACAGTCATCATGAGACATATCCTGCACCCCTCTGGCGTCCCTTCCCACAATTTCTCTGACCCCCTCAGCCGTCAGACCACGCATGCCTCCTACCTATCCAGCTCAATCTGACACTGTATCCACAGAGGCCATCCAGCCCCCCCATACCTTATCAAACTTGGTCAATGCCCCTCTATTCAAGTAAGTTGCCTTATAGAATGGGATGGCTTTGTTGACTAACACCTTCCAGGCCGTCACCGTTGGAGCTGAGGAACTTTTCCACGAAAGGATGATTCTCTTTTTGGCATAAAAAAGCAGCAGAATGAGAAGAGTCCTTATAGCCCTGGTCGTGGCCAGGGGTTCAACTAGTTGCAGCAAACACACCTCCACAGTCATGGGGATCGAGATAGAGGTGACCGACCTAATGCAATCTACCACCGCCTGCCAGTATGCCCTGACCTGGGGGCAATCCCAGAAGACATGCATAAAATCGGCAGAGGGCATGGAGCACCGCCAGCAGGCGGAGCCTTGACCTCCGAACATTCTAGCCAGTCTGGCCGGGGTCAGGTATATCCTATGCAAGAACTTGTAGTGTATAAGCCTGTCCCTAGTGGAAACCAGGGCCTGAAATGCCGCCCCCCAGATATCGTCCCAGTCGTCCCTGTCCAGTCCCGGGGCTACAGCCACCCAAGCACTCCTGCAAGGCGACAGCAGCTTGGTAGTGTCCTGAAAGAGCTCCTGATAGAGGCTAGATACCGTCTTAGGAAGTGATTCGCTACGGGCCAGCGATTCCAAATCCCCGATCTCTAAAGTCAAAGGAATCCCACCAAATTGAGCCAGGAATGCATGGCGCAACTGCAGGAACCTAAAGAAATGGGTATTGGGAAGGTCATAGCGCGCCTTTAGTTCATCAAATGTCATAAGTACACCGTTCCCCACAATGTGACTTAGGGTCTTTATCCCATAGGCCGCCCACACCACCGGGTCCGGGTAGTCCAGAAAGTGTGACAAATTAGGATTTCTCCATAGAGGTGTTTTAGGGGAGAGGGTGAGGCGATCAGAAGGCCTCAATTCTCGTGCCACAGACCATGCTCTGATCACTGACCTCATGGAGTGCGTCAAGGGGTAAGGGGCCCTCGGGCCTCTATAAACCAAGTAGGAGAGCGCCTCATAGGAACCCACACAAGCCGCCTCCAATGACACCGCAGCATCATCTGGAGCAGAAGTCAGCCAACGGTGTGCAACCGTCAGCTGGCCTGCCAGGAAGTACCTATGAAAGTCGGGTACCGCCAAACCCCCCTCCCCCCAGGGTTGTTTAAGGATGGCCAACTTGAGACGTGGGAGATTACCCTGCCACAAGAAGGAGGAGATCATACCATCTATGGCCTTAAAAATGGACTTTGGGATCCACACCGGAGAGTTCCTAAGTGTATAAAGCAGGAGAGGGAGAATCTTCATTTTAATAAGATTGACCCTACCAATGAGGGACAGGGGGAGATTCTTCCAGGAGTTCAACTTCCTAGAGACAGTGCTCAACAATGGGGACACATTAAGGTTGACAAAGTCTGACACAGAGTTTGAAATTTGTAACCCCAGGTACCTAATCTGAGTCACCCACTGTAGGGGATTAGAAGGGTCAGCTTGTCCAGGCGACACATGGGACCGGAGTGGGAGGATTTTTGACTTGGTCCAGTTGACCTTGAGGCCCGAGACCACAGAAAACCTGCTCATTAATGAAAGTGCGGCATGTAGGGAAGGACCAGTATCCCCCAGAAACAAAACCAGGTCATCTGCGTAAAGAGCTAATGACTCAGTCAGAGTACCCACCTTGATTCCCTCAATTTGAGGCGAGGATCGTAATGCAATTGCCAGGGGTTCCATCACCAGGGCGAATAAGCCCGGCGACAAGGGGCAACCCTGCCTGGTGCCTCTGAATACCGGGAAGGCGCTCGACACCTCTCCATTTAGACGAATTGCCGCCACCGGACTACTATATAGCAATGGTATCCAATTGAGGAACACAGGGCCGAAGCCCATACGCTCCAGTACCTGGGTCATGTAGCCCCAATCAATGGAGTCGAACGCCTTCTCAAGATCGAAAAACACCAGGGCCCCCCCGTGAGATATGTCCCCGTCAATCTGCGTGTGGGCGTACACTCTGCGTAAATTGATATCTGTAGCCTTCTTGGGCATGAACCCTGTCTGGTCAGGTGAAATTAAGTGTTCTAGGCAGGGCATCAACCTATTAGCTAACATCTTGGTCAAAATTTTTAGGTCCATATTCAGTAGAGCAATTGGCCTATATGAGGAACAATGGAGGGGGTCCTTCCCTGGCTTGGGAAGCACAACCACCTGGGCCATGTACCACGAGGGGGGCAAACTTCCCACCTCCAAACATTCCCCATAAAGGGTCAGCAACCTGTGCGAGACCACATCTGAGTAAGTCTTGTACCACTCTGCCGGAATCCCATCAGGACCCGGTGCCTTTCCATTTGGGAAGGAAGCAATAGCCACAGCCAGCTCCTTAGGAGAAAAAGGAGCCTCCAGGAGCTCCACCGCCTCCCCAGGCAACACCGGGATCGGAAAGGAGTCCAGCAGGTCCGTCAGAACCTGATTGTCGTACTGTGGGATAGCCGCATAGAGGTCAGAGTAGTAGGACACAAAAGCCTGCATTATCCCCTCCCTGTCCCTTACCAAGGCTCCTCCCGCCGTGTGTATGCAAGGAATTGCCACATGAGGCCTAGCATCCGCCGCTAAATATGCCAGCAATTTTCCGTTCTTGTCCCCCTTCTCAAATAAGTCTTCCGCCTTACATTTAAACGTGCATTGCGTAAGAGATTGCAGATGAACCAAGAAGGCCCTTCTGGCCATCTGCAACTCCGCAAGTGTGGAGGCAGAGGGCGCCTCAGCATGAGCCTTCGCACACCGAACCTCATGGACCTGGAGCGCCTCCGACTCTGAATTCTTCACAGTTCTAGCAGCCTTGATAGCAGCAATGTACACACTCCGGGTGGACGCTTTAAACGCATCCCATACCATGTGCCCACCCGTAGAGCCTTCATTGACCTCCCAGTACTCAGCAATATGGCGGGCAACCAGCGGCTCAACCGATGGTTCATCAACCCACCCCAGGTGTAGTCTCCAGATCCTCGTAATAATTTTTTAATGTTTCTGCAATCTTTTTATTAGAATACACCAACTCCCCGTTTTTCTTCTTAATTTTTTCTATGTAATTTCTCGTTTTCTTTTTTTGAACCATTTTGGCGAGATGTTTACTAGCCTTATTACCCCATAGGTATCTCTCTCTGGCAATACTATTTAATCTTTTATTGGCTTCTTGTTCTAAAATCTCCTTAAATTCATCCCTCTTTAACGTTAGATTAAGATACGTCTCTTTTAGACCCCGTTCTTTATGTTTTTGTTCCAGACTCGCTATTTCTTTACTCAAGGCATTAAGCTTGCCTTTTCTCTCTTTTTTCTCCCTCACCCCCTCAGCAATTGATATCCCTCTAATATACGCTTTATGCGTCTCCCAGAGAGTGGCACTGGAGATCCCTTCCGTGTCATTAGTTAAAAAAAATTGTTTAAGTTCCTCTTCCACCCTTCCTACCCTTTCTTCGTCTCTTATCAAATCTTCATTAAGGTGCCAAAGGGGAAGTGGATCCAAATGAGCCGAAGTCTTTAAAAGCATCGTTATCGGGGCATGATCCGAAATAGTCATAATTTCAATCCCGGTCCCGGTAACCTTGTCTAGTAGCCTGTGGTCTAACAAAATGTAATCTAGCCTAGAGTACGTCCCATGTGGAGGACAGAAGAACATATAGTCCAGTGTGTTTGGGTGTTGTACCCTCCATACATCAACCAGCTGGCAGTCCTGCATCTTGCGTCTTAATTTTTTAAGCTGTGCGTTATTTGTCTCCTTCACTCGGGACGTACTATCAACGGACTCATACACAAGTTGAGGTCTCCCATAAGAATCGTATAGCCCTCCACAAAATTATTTAGCCTTTTGAGGATTCTATCTAAATATGTTATTGAGTTTGTATTGGGGGCGTAGATGTTTGCAAGTGTATACCTGGTATTCCCCAATTTCCCTTTTAGCAATAAAAACCTTCCTTCCGGGTCAGACAGTCTCGCCTCTAGGGCGAACCCTGTCCCTCTTGCAAATCCAATCGCTACGCCCCTAGCATGTTTAGAAATAGAATCCCCGTAAAACCACGTTGGAAACATGGGAGAATATAGCTTGACATTAGACTCCAGTGTCAAATGCGACTCCTGGATAAAAACTACGTTCGCTCTGTAACGTCCAACCTCATCTAGTATCTTGTGTCTTTTCCCCAAAGAGTTTAACCCCTTAACATTATATGACAGAAACTTTAGCTCACCCATAGCTCCCTATTCGGCAGTTCCCCATATTTTGCATAGAAAGTCCCGAAGAGCCCCCTTCCCCTCCCCCTCACCCCCCCCTAGGCCTATACCTGACCTCTGAACCGTGGGTGGTCTCAATTCCCATTTTCCATCGATTCAATTATGTGAGGTAGGTTTTAGGTTGCGCCACCCCTATCGCCAGTTCCCCTGGCAAACTGGGGGGACAGGGGAAAGGGGTGAGGATCCCGCCCCCACCCGACTCCCCACTCCCCCCCCCCACTCCCATGTGCCACCCACACCACCTCCCCACACCTATCTGTTCATGACATTACAGTATACTCTATTCTATCCACTCAGGTATATCTATGACCGGCATGCCTAATTTATGACAGAAAACTTCCAGCTCTTCAGGGAAAGTTAGTCTGGCCGACACGCCATCTTTCTTCCCAATAAGACAGGCAGGAAAGCCCCATTGATACGCAATCTCCGCTTGGCGCATTTGTGCGAGAAGCGGTTTCAATAGCCTCCTTCGTGTCAGAGTTTCCCAGGCTAAGTCTGTAAAGATCTGGATTTCTGCTCCTTTATAACTCAGAGGTGGTTTACGTCTTAAACTTGTCCAAATTTCAGCTTTATCTTCATAAAAAGACTATTATGTCCCTAGGCCATTCACTCTCACGATTCTTTGCTCTTCCTATACGGTGGACTCGCTCTATTTTAAGATGATCTTCGGCGTCTTTGCCCAAAAAAGGTAAAAAGATATCGTTCATAACCTCCCTCAAATTTTCCCCTCTTTCTTCTTTGAGCGGATTCTTAGGTTTTTTCTCCTATTACGGGTTTCCTGATCCTCTAACCGATACTGTAATCTCCTCTGATTCAATGTCATTGCAAGGAACTGCTCTTTTAACTGACTCAGTTCTACCACTTGTTGTTCCACCTTTACTTCTGTCTCCTCTACCCGTGAGAGAAGATGGCCTAAGTCTGCTCTTAGCAGATTAATTTGGGTGTTAATTTGGGTGTTTATTGATTCCTCCAATTTACTGAGCATGTCACACATCTCTCCCTTGGATAGCGCTTGTGAATCGGACCTTGACGCTTCCACATGTCGTGTCTTGCTCCCCCTCTGTTGATGTATCCGTATTAACTGAGGGCTGATCACTGACCCCTTTTTTACCCGTCCCTTTTTTTTCTATTTTCTTTAACCACTTCCAGACCTGCGCACGACGATGTACGTCCTCTTTTTAAAGATTGATATCTCGGTAACGGCAGCAGCTGCTGCCACAACCGAGGTATCTATCTTTAGTGTGCACGGTCCGGTACACGATAACGGCGGTCTCCGCGGCGGATTCGCCGCGAGATCGCCGTTATCGGTGGCGGGAGAGGGCCCCCCCCTCCCGCCGCTCTCCCGCACCCTCCGCCGCTTACCGGAGCCGTCGGTAGCGGCTGAGGAGATCGTGTGCGTTCGGCTGCTGACTGGGGACGAGACTGAAGGAAAAATCTCCTTCGCCCGTCCCCATAGCTCTGCTGGGCGGAAGTGACGTCTTAAAGAAACATTTTTTTTTCTTGCATTTTAGTCTAATTATGAGATCTGAGGTCTTTTTGACCCCAGATCTCATATTTAAGAGGACCTGTCATGCTTTTTTCTATTACAAGGGATGTTTACATTCCTTATAATAGGAATAAAAGTGATCAAATTATTATTATTTTGTTTTTCAGTGTAAAAAGTAATAAAATAAATAAAAATAAATAAGAAAACAAAACAAAATTTTTTTTAAAGCGCCCCGTCCCGACGAGCTCGCGCACAGAAACGAACGCATATGCGAGTAGCGCCCGCATATGAAAACGGTGTTCAAATCACACAAGTGACATATTGCCGCAATCGTTAGAGCGAGAGCAATAATTCTAGCCCTAGAGCTACTCTGTAGCTCAAAAAATGCAACCTATAGAATTTTTTAAACGTTGCCTATCGAGATTTTTAAGGGAAAAAGTTTGACGCCATGCCACGAGCGGGCGCAATTTTTAAGCGTGACATGTTGGGTATCATTGTACTTGGCGTAACATTATCTTTCACAATATATAAAAAAATTGGGCCAAATTTATTGTTGTCTTATTTTTTAATTAAAAAAAGTGATTTTTTTCCAAAAAAAAGTGCGCTTGTAAGACCGCTGCGCAAATACGGTGTGACAAAAAGTATTGCAATGACCACTATTTTATTCTGTAGGGTGTTAGAAAAAAAATATATAATGTTTGGGGGTTTAAGGAATTTTCTAGCAGAAAAAACTGTTTTAGTCTTGCAAACACCAAATCTGAAAAACACCTAAGGTCTGGAAGTGGTTAAGGGACCCGGGCTCTTAGCACCCCCCTCCTGTGTTAGATACTGTCTTATTGTGGAAGTGGCAACGTTGTCCTTAGAATTCTTGGGGGCCGAGCCCCTTGTAGACCTGTTCATATTATCTTTTCTCCTGGCTCTTATCCATTTCCCCAGTTTCGCCAGTGGTTAGGGGTATGCTGAGAAGGAACAGTGGGGTATTCCGGTTTCCAACCTGTTTGTAACTAGGAGGCGCCTGCGGGGTATCTCCACTCTTTGAGGGCCTTTAAATAAAGAAAAGCGGCCACGGGAACAGACAGAGGGGGTATATTGTGTACCGCCCCACGTACGCAAGGTGGTCTGCTTGATGTCCGTACACCTCAGTAAGTGGGAAGTTGATAACAACCCCCACCTACCCAGCTCTGCAAAATACACCTCCCATCAACAGAAGACAGTTTTTTTTTGGGCCAGGAGTGCTTGAGAGGAACGAGGAGATATTTTTTAAATACCCGTAGTTAAGCGTATTGGCTCGTCCGTAAGACCCAAAAACTATGTCCCCCTGTTTATTATTCTCTGAGTCTCATATTGCACAGGCACAGGCAGTTCATAACCACATCCATAAGCTAAAATACTGACACACTTTTAAATGGGTACTTGCTTACTCACACCCATCCATGTATCAGCTCCTTCCAGCTCAAACCAGCCTCTGCTTGGGACAGTTTAGGCAACACACAAGATCTTAACATTCGTTTACCTGGTCCTCTTCACATGCAGTGGGTGCGGGAGTGTGAGACAGGTGGAATCAGGTGGAATCAGGAAGTGAGCGCTGTTCCACGCTGCTGCCGGAGCCCTTCTCTACTTAGTTTTCCCTTGCTGGCTCCTGACGGCAGCAGGGGGGAAAGCGGGGGCTACCGCGATGGCTCTGCGGAGCACGGGCGGAGACGGATGACAGACGATCCGACGGCTTGATCCAGCACTGTTGTGGCGTCTCAGCCCCTCGTGCTGCGGTGTTACAGCCGACACGCCGCTGCTTGGGTTGCTCCGTCCTCCCCTCCTGGCGTGGCGCATCCCAGCCCCTCCCATCAGAGAGCGTGCCTCACATGACCGCTGCGGGCATGCGGCTTGCTCTTTTTGAGCCAGCGCTGTTGTAAATTTAGAGGGAAGTCTGAGAGTTAGTTTACTCAGACATGTGTGATTTGTGCAAATTTGTCTTCTGTTTCAGCCATGGCTGTGCTGTGAGTGACCACTATTGTTCGCCTGGGATGTCGCTGTTACTCCAGGCCAAGGGTGGCAGCAGCTAGGTCAGGGTGATTTGAGTACGAAAAAAGGAGAAAAGAAACATAATCTAGGAGATGAAAAGGCTGCTCGCCCCGGAATTGCATGAAAAAAAGAAAGGTTCCCCATTGGGACTTTTAGGCAGCGATGTAGAAAAATTGGAAATAGTAAAATTGTTGTATAAATTAATATTTAATACCGAGGATCTCGGATACCACAAGAGTACAAAGAGGATTACAGGAATGATGACAGTTATACAGGTTAAAACACGTGACATTGCTGGATGCAGTAGACATGAAATAAATACATAACATGATTGCAAATAATTATACAATATAAAGCCTTATGTAATAGGCAGTATTGAAACCCCATGAGCAGTACTGTAGCCCCGACGCGTTTCGACCAGTTGGGTCTCTTCAGGGGGCTGGGATTTCTAAAAAATATATATAATATAATAATTACATGGAATCAAAATTGGATGAGAAGACATAGGTCAACATACATCATAGTGAATTAGCCATAATAATTTAATAATTACCACTGGGGAAAAAATGAGCAATGTATAAGGCCATTGGGTGGATCGAAGGGGCCCGGGCTGCTCCCGTTCTCCCAGTAGCGAACGGCCTACCTAGAACAGCTTGCAAGGAGCCACAAGATGAACGCCCCCCAGGGCAGCGGAGGAGCAAGCCTACAAGAAAAACACCCATAATAACCATGGTTAGGTTAAATAACGTTAGGGGGATGAATGAATTCAAGGGGGAGCTGTTGAATGACAGCTGGCCCGTATGTATATGTAGTAGTAGTAGGCTTATAAGATATAGCGTGGGCTGGGGCAAGTGTTGGTTACCAACATTTATGAAGAAAGAGTAAAGGCATCCATAGAGTCCAATAGGAGTGAATTCTAAGTACGGGTAGTAGGTTGTCATAATTAGGTTAATAAATGTTAATTAACAATTGATTAATTGATTAATAGTCTGGTGTTTGAAAGGTAAGGTGATTGGGAATGATAATGGAATGAAGGAAAAAATTATATATATATATATATAGTACAGTGTGTAATTGCCGAATAGGGCAGTGGTGGTAGGCGTAATAAGTGAGTGAGTAGGTGAATGTGTAAAAAATTAGACATATGAAAATGATATATAAGAATGAATAAAAATTATTGTTGATTAAAAGTAATAAAACAATAAAGTGAAAATGGAATACAAAACGTATGTTGTTAGGGGAATAATGGGGTGTACCCAGTGTGCGGGGGAATTGGAGTGAATAATTAAAGGTGAAAGTGGGGTGGTGTGGATTATATTATGGTTAATAAGGGTTATATAAATGTGCAGGTTGTATGGTGGTCACAGAGGTGGCCTGGGGTAGTGAAAAATAATTACCTGAAACAGTGGAAATTAAAGGTTGGTCTAGTTAGTATAACGGTGGAAACCTGAGTGCAGGTAGACACTGCAGGAAAAAAGGACAGGATGCCAAAAAGGACAGAGATGCACTAGCATCTAACCTGGCTTGGATGGAATCTGATAATGATTCCCTGGTAACTCTTTCCATATACAGGTCATTCTCAAAAAATTAGCATATTGTGATAAAGTTCATTATTTTCTGTAATGTACTGATAAACATTAGACTTTCATATATTTTAGATTCATTACACACAACTGAAGTAGTTCAAGCCTTTTATTGTTTTAATATTGATGATTTTGGCATACAGCTCATGAAAACCCCAAATTCCTATCTCAAAAAATTAGCATATTTCATCCGACCAATAAAAGAAAAGTGTTTTTAATAAAAAAAAAGTCAACCTTCAACTAATTATGTTCAGTTATGCACACAATACTTGGTCTTGAATCCTTTTGCAGAAATGACTGCTTCAATGCAGCGTGGCATGGAGGCCAGTGGCGGCTGGTGCTCAAAATTTTTGGGGGGGGGCGCAAAGAAAAAAAAATTGCAGTCTCACTGTGCCCAATTGCAGCCACTGTTACATGCCATCAAATGCAGCCACTGTGCCATCAATACCATGCCATTAAACGCAGTCACTGTGCCATCAATTCGCACCACTGTGCCATCAATTCGCACCACTGTGCCATGCCATTAAACGCAGCCCCTGTGCCATACATTGTCACCACTGTGCCATGCCATTAAACGCAGCCACTGTGCCATACATTGTCACCACTGTGCCATGCCATTAAACGCAGCCACTGTGCCATACATTGTCACCACTGTGCCATGCCATTAAACGCAGCCACTGTGCCATACATTGTCACCACTGTGCCATGCCATTAAACGCAGCCACTGTGCCATCCATTGTCACCACTGTGCCATGCCATTAAACGCAGCCACTGTGCCATACATTGTCACCACTGTGCCATGCCAATAAACGCAGTCACTGTGCCATCCATTGTCACCACTGTGCCATGCCATTAAACGCAGCCCCTGTGCCATACATTGTCACCACTGTGCCATGCCATTAAACGCAGCCACTGTGCCAATTGTCCCCACTTTGCCCTGTAAATTGCGTCCCCCCCCGGCACTTACCTTTACTGGAGTCAGGCATCCACGTCCCACGATGTCTTCTCCCGCCCTCGATGACTGACAGGCGTCTCAGCCAATCAGGTTACAGGTAGCCAGAACCGGCCAACGTGATTGGCTGAGACGCCTGTCATCTTATTCAAGGGGCGTACAGTCTGTGCGCTCCGAGAATAAGCTTCCGGGCTGTATTGGGAAAGCCTATCAGAGCCGTTGGCAAAATTGAAGGGAAGATGGATGGAGCCAAATACAGGACCATTCTGGAAGAAAACCTGATTGAGTCTGCAAAAGACCTGAGACTGGGACGGAGATTTGTCTTCCAACAAGACAATGATCCAAAACATAAAGCAAAATCTACAATGGAAATAAACATATCCAGGTGTTAGAATGGCCAAGTCAAAGTCCAGACCTGAATCCAATCATCGAGAATCTGTGGAAAGAACTGAAAACTGCTGTTCACAAACACTCTCCATCCAACCTCACTGAGCTTGAGCTGTTTTGCAAGGAGGAATGGGCAAAAATTTCAGTCTCTCAATGTGCAAAACTGATAGAGACATACCCCAAGCGACTTACAGCTGTAATCGCAGCAAAAGGTGACGCTACAAAGTATTAACTTAAGGGGGCTGAATAATTTTGCACGCCCAATTTTTCAGTTTTTTTATTTTTTTTTTAAGTTTGAAATATCCAATAAATTGCGTTCCACTTCATGATTGTGTCCCACTTGTTGTTGATTCTTAAAAAAAAAATCAGTTTTATATCTTTATGTTTGAAGCCTGAAATGTGGCAAAAGGTCACAAAGTTCAAGGGGGCCGAATACTTTCGCAAGGCACTGTATTCCTTTAAATTTCGTACCTAGAGGGGCTGTAAAGTAAGAATGTGAAAAGTGCATGTTTCCCATGGTTAGAACTGTCCCTGTACAAAATGACATTCTAATGGAAAAAAAGTTATTTAAAAAAATCACTTGCGGCTATAATGAATTGTCGGCTCCCGGCAATTCTGAGAGAATTTGTTCCTAAAAAAAAAACGTGGGGTCCCCCAAAATTCCATTACCAGGCCCTTCAGGTCTGGTATGGATATTAAGGGGAACCCCGCCGTAAAAAAAAAAAATAATTACGTGGGGGTTCCCCCCAAATATCCATACCAGGCCCTTCAGGTCTGGTATGGATTTTAAGGGGAACTCCACCCCAAATTTAAAAAAAAAATGGCGTGAAATTCCCCCAAAAATCCACACCAGACCCCTTATCCAACCACGTTAACCTGGCCGGCCGCAGAAAAGAGGGGGGACAGAGTGCGGCCCCCCTCTCCTGAACCATACCAGGCCACACGCCCTCAACATGGGGAGGATGTCCCCATGTTGATGGGGACAAGGGCCTCATCCCCACAACCCTGGCCGGTGGTTGTGGGGGTCTGCGGGCGGGGGGCTTATCGGAATCTGGAAGACCCCTTTAACAAAGGGGACCCCCAGATCCCGGCCCCCCCATGTGAAATGGTAATGGGGTACATTGTACCTCTACCATTTCACCCCAAAAAAAGTGTCAAAAATGTAAAAAAAATTCAATAGCCGGTTTTTAACAATTCCTTTATTAATGTCTTCTTTCCGCGCTTCTTCTTCCTCCATCTTCTTCCTCTGCTTCTTTCTTGGGTCTTCTTGTCCGCATCTTGCACCGGCTTCTTCTTCCATCTTCTTCTCCTTCCATCTGCCTTCTAGTCTGCATCTTGCTTCTTCTTCGATTCGCTTCCAATTTAAGTTCCCGCTGTGTGATGCTCCTGTGATCCCGCCCCCTCTGACGCCATGGGGAAAGTCTCCATGTGTGCCAGAGGGGGGCGGGGTCACAGGAGCGTCACACAGCGGGAACTTCAATTGCAAGCGGATGCATTTTGCGTGGCTTCTTCTTCCCCGGACTATGCGCTTCCAATTGAAGTTCCCGCTGTGTGAAGGTCCTGTGACCCCGCCCCCCTCTGACGCACATGTACCACACGGGTACTTTCTTATGTCTTTTCCCGTGGCATCAGAGGGGGCGGGGTCACCGCATGACGCCGCGTCCTCAGTGATAAAAGTACTGTCTGAAGAACGGGAGCGTCACACGGCGGGAACTTCAATTGGGAGCCCATCATCGGGGAAGAAGAAGCAAGATGCAGACGAGAAGGCTGACGGAAGGGGAAGAAGGTAGAAGAAGATGCCGGTCAAGATGCGGACGAGAAAACCCAAGAAAGAAGCAGAGGAAGAAGAAGATGGAGGAAGAAACTCGAATGAAAGCAGAAAAGAAGAAGATGGAAGAAGAAGCACGGAAAGAAGACATTAATAAAGGAATTGTCAAAAAACAGCTATTGTAATTTTTTAAATTTTTTACACTTTTTTTTGGGTGAAATGGTAGAGGTACAATGTACCCCATTACCATTTAACACAGGTGGGCCGCGATCTGGGGGTCTCCTTTGTTAAAGGTGTCTTCCAGATTCTGATAAGCCCCCCGCCCGAAAGACCCCCACAACCACCGGCCAGCGTTGTGGGGATGAGGCCCTTGTCCCCATCAACATGGGGACAAGGTGCTTTGGGGGGGACAAGTGGACAAGCAAGGAAGAAAAAAAAAAAAGAAAAAAAACGTTGCTTCTACAGGATTGGATGTTAAAATCATTCAGAGACTACGCTTGTACTGCAGAGTGGCTTTGCCTTTACTAAACCCCAAACTAATTAATCATTTGGGGTGTACACAGCAGTGCTGGAGTGCAATTTGCTTAATGGGGACACTAGTTAGATTGAACTGTGTGTCCCCAAGAAAAGACATTGGTAGGGTTTTAACCTCACTTCCTGTTCAGCCTTGTGACAGGAAGTGAAGCCAATTTTAAGAAAAGGGACACAAAGCCCAACCCAAAAAACACAAGCAGGGGTTCTAACACTCACTTGGCTTCCCTCAAACACCCACAATTAGAATAGGATTGCCCTGCTCTAGATTTAAGCACAGTGCTGTAAATCAGCACTTCAAGCCCCCCCAACAGGCCATGTTTGCAGGTGTTCCTTCAGCTTGCACATGTGCTTTAAAAGACAGTCTGGACAGCAATTCTTGATAAGATAAATCCACAAAACATGTCCTGTCGGGGTTACTTGAGGACTGAGGCTGAGAACCACTGCAGTAAAAAAGGAAACAATACTTACCGCTCTGTTTTTTTCCTTTCCTGGTGACTACATGGCAACATTTCACTCATGAAGGCACCAGGAAAAGAGCTTCGAGACAAAAATCACAACTGTTTTGTTAGGCCAATCAGGCCTATTTCAGCTGCAGCTTTCAAAATCTGTAGCATGAAAAAGTAACAAAAAACAAACTTCAAATTTTGAAAGTAATTTTATTGGTCAACAAAACAAGAAAAGCAAAAACAAAACAAAAACAAAAACAAAATAAATAAATATAAAAAATACAAATAAACATAGGTTCATTTGAGACAGTAAACAGAATATGGTTTATGCTTTGGAAATAACAGAATAGACCCACAGACACAAGATTGAAACATTAGTCATAACATCTTGAGAAATATTTAGCAAAATAATGCAGCACAGACAAATACATCAAAGTGAACACCCTAAAAAAAACATACATTGACAAAAAAAAACCTTGATCAAAAACATATCTGTTTTGCAAAGACATTCTTGCCAACCGGCCCCCACACACACACAACCTGCCCTCTTTTCAGGGCAGCTAACCACTGCTCTATACCAGCTTTATATAACATAGGCTTGTGTGCTAATGAGGCAATTTTGTTTGTTTATTTTTTGTGGTTGAACTGGATGGACTTGTGTCTTTTTTCAACCTGACTAACTATGTAACTATGTAATTGAAAACACATGGACAGCCCATGAAACACAAAACTAAAGTTCAGTCTATACATTGGGTGAACTTGTAAATGGGTACACCTGTTAAGGATGTCCTTAAATTACTAACCCGAAAAACACACTATGAGCATGCTCAGAGACATCCAAGTGCTGTTCACACACAAAAAGCAACATCAAAAAATCTAAGTCCCTGGGCATGCTCAGATCACCAGAAATGCAGAGGCAGAAACATAAACAAAGCTGCAATCGTGGCTAAAAGCATGAGATCTGTGTTTTTTTTTCCCCCGATCTCATGCTTTCCAGCCTGAAGGACAGATGTGAGGTCTTATTGAATTATTACGTAAAAAAAAAGAAAATAATAATAATAATAATGATAATAATTAAAACACCCCTGTTCCTAGTAGCTCGCACTCAGAAGCGAAAACGCATGCAAGTCCCGCCCACATATGTAAACGCCGTTCAAACCACACATGTGAGGTATTGATGCATGCGGTAGAGCGAGAGCAATAATTTTAGCACTAGACCTCCTCTGTAACTCTAAACTGGTAACCTGTAAAAAAAAACAAGCGTCGCCTATGGAGAATTTTAAGTCCCGAAGTTTGGCGCCATTCCATGAGTGTGTGCAATATTAAAGCGTGACAAGTTAGGTATCTATTTACTCGGTGTAACATCATCTTTCACATTATCACAAAAAATTGGGATAACTTTCCTGTTTTGTTATTTTTTAACCACTTCAGCCCGGACCATATTGCTGGTCAATGACCGGGCCACTTTTTGCGATTTGGCACTGCGTCGTTTTAACTGACAATTGCGCGGTCGTGCGACAGTGCTCCCAAACAAAATTGGCGTCCTTTTTTTCCCACAAATAGAGATTTTTTGGTGGCATTTGATCACCTCTGCAGTTTTTATTTTTTGCGCTATAAACAAAAATAGAGCGACAATTTTGAAAATAAATAAGAATATTTTTTACTTTTTGCTATAATAAATATCCCAAAAAATATATATAAAAAAAATGTTTTCCTCAGTTTAGGCCGATACGTATTCTTCTACATATTTTTTGTATAAAAAAAAAAATCGCAATAAGCGTTTATTGATTGGTTTGCGCAAAAGTTATAGCGTCTACAAAATAGGGGATAGTTTTATGCCATTTTTAGTAATATTTTTTTTTACTAGTAATGGCGGCGATCATTGATTTTTATCGGTACTGCGACCTTATTGCGGACACTTTTGACACATTTTTGGGACCATTGTCATTTTTATAGCGACCAGTGCTATAAAAATGCATTGATTACTATAAAAATGCCACTGGCAGGGAAGGTGTTAACACTAGGGGGCGAGGAAGGGGTTAATTATGTTCCCTGGGTGTGTTCTAACTGAAGGGGGTGGGATTGACTTGGGAAATGACAGATCGCTATTCATACATTGTATGAACAGACGATAAGGCATTTGTCCCCCTGACAGGACCGGGAGCTGTGTGTTTACACACCCAACTCCCGATTCTCGCTCGCGGGTGCACGGCAATGATCGCGCCCGCCGGGCACCTGCATCGGGACCAGGGGCGAGAGGGGGACGCTGATCATGAAGGGAAACTCCACACCAAATTTAAAACAAAAACCCTGGCCGTTGGTTGTCGGGGTCTGCGGGCGGGGGGCTTATCAGAATCTGGGAGCCCCCTTTAATAAGGTGGCCCCCAGATACCGGCCCTCCACCCTATGTGAATGAGTATGGGGTACATCGTACCCCTACCCATTCACCTGGGGGGAAAATGTAAAGTAAAAAAAACACACTACACAGATTTGTAAAATTATTTATTAGTCAGCTGGGGGGTCTTCTCCCGTGGCCCCCACCCATTTCAAGCTCTTTTACATTTGGGTGGGGCACCCGGTCTTTCGTGGTTTTCTGACGGGGGTGGGCCACCCCCCCCCGGGCTTCTCCACTGTCTTCCGCCGGGCTCCACTGCGGGGTCCGGTCTTCTTCTCCGCTGTCTTCTCTCTTCCCTCTTCTGCCGAGCCCTGCGTGGGCCCGGTCTTCTCTCTTCCCCCTTCTCCGCTGTATTCTCTGTTCCCTCTTCTGCCTGGCTCCAACGCGAGGGCCGGGGCTTCTCCGCTGTCTTGTTCCTTCTCTTCCAGCGATGTTGACACGACAAACTCTCCCGCTGTAATGCCATCTGAGCGTTTTGCGCAACGACTTATATAGGTATAGGGCGTGGTCACCGGGTGGTGCCACCCGGTGACCCCATTTTTTGTGACATCACATTCCTGGCGCATGATGGGAATGTGATGTCGCAAAGGGTGGGGTCGCCGGGTGGCATCACCCGTTGACCACCTATGCATATAAGTTGTTGCACAATGCTCAGACGGCATTACAGCGGGAGAGCTCGTCGTGTCAACATCGCTGGAAGAGAAGAAGGAACAAGACAGCGGAGAAGCCCCGGCCCCCACGGTGGAGCCAGGCAGAAAAGGGAAGAGAGAAGACAGCGGAGAGAAGCCCGGGCGGGCCCGGCAGAAGAGGGAAGAGAGAAGACAGCGGAGGAGAAGACCGGAGCCCGGCAGAAGACAGCCAGGAGAAGCCTGGGGGCCCGGCAACAGAGAGAAGACTGCCCCCCCCCCCGCAGAAAACGGCGAAGACCGTGCCTACCCCCCTTGTAAAAGAGCTTAAAGAAGAAAGGGGGGCCCCGGCAGAAGACCCCCCAGCTGACTAATAAATTACTACAAAAATCTGTGTAGTGTTTTTTTACATTTTTCCTCCCGGTGAATGGGTAGGGATACGATGTACCCCAAAATCATTCTCATAGGGTGGGGGGCCGGCATCTGGGGGCCACCTTATAAAAAAAAGGAGGCTCCCAGATTCCGATAAGCCCCCGCCCACATACCCCGCCCGCATACCCCGACAACCAATGGCAAGGGTTGTCGGGAAGAGGCCCTTGCCCCTATCAACATGGGGACAAGAGTTCTTTGGGGTGGGGGCGCAGTGCCCCCTTCCCCAAAGCACACACTCCCCCATGTTGAGGGCATGCTTCGCTCGTCCCCACCCCCATTCCTGTCCGGCCAGGCAGCGTGCTCAGATAAGGGTTTGGTATGGATCTTGGGGGAACCCCCACACATTTCTTTCGCCATAGGTTTTCCCCCTTGCAGTCCATACCAAACCGAAGGGCCTGATGTGCCACTGGAGGGGAACCCACGCCGTTTTTTTGTTTGAAATTTGGCACGGAGTTCCCCTTCAATGTCAGTGTAAGGTGAAAACGATTCGGGGAGTCAAGTGCGCTGCTTCAAGCCACGCAAAGGAAGCTACACTGCTTGGTATTTACCAAGATTTTGACGACGTAGTGAAGCAGCGTGCGTGAATCACGGTAATTTCCGCTCACGCATGCGCAGTACACAAATAAACCTCCCGGAGGTTTACCTGTACTTGCGGCGTACGCGCTCGTTTTCAGAAATATCACTTTCACTTTCAATTCGGTCCGCGAAAGTTAAAGACATGTCACTACACTTCCCCACATCACCCCCCCTAATAAACTCCCTCTCAAACCCTTTCATTTTACATTTCTAAATGTTGTGCGCCAGGTCTATAGAGGCGCACCATGCGCCCTCTCCTGGGCGCACTAGGCATTATAGTAAATAAAGAAATTTGTTGCTCTGCCAGCGCATTTCTTTAGTAAATGTCAAAACGGCTTTTACTCCTGCCTTTGCTCCATGAATCATGGAGCAAAGGCTTGGTAAATCAGCACCTGGGAGTTTTAGCCCCTCTTTTGATGTTACTAATGTGTTCTCATACACAAACATGGAGCGCACGAGAAGTGCGCCCCACATATTGCAGGCCACATTCACATTCAAGCATATACACCACACTAGGGATGACCTGAACAGTTCGTACCAGAACCTTCGAACGGACCGAACGTTCGAGCGAACATTTAGAACCCCATTGACTTCAATAGGACTCGAACGTTCGAATTCAAAAGTGCTCATTTTAAAATTCCTTTAAATATCGTACCTGCTGGGGGTCTATAGTAGTGGCACGTATTTAGAACTGTCCTTTCACAAAATGAGATTACTGTAAGAAAAAAGTACTTTAAGACTGCTTGCGGCTTTAATGTAATGTTTGGTCCCTGCAATATGGATGAAAATCACTGAGAAAAATAGCATCGGTTTCTTTAGGTGCAAACTACAGAGCACAAGTGCAGTACACACCAAGTAACTTTAGCTGCAAACTACAGAGCACAAGTGCAGTACTGGTACGCACAAAGTAACATTAGGTGCAAACTACAGAGCACAAGTGCAGTACTGGTACACACAAAGTAACTTTAGGTGCAAACTACAGAGCACAAGTGCAATACACACCAAGTAACTTTAGGTGCAAACTACAGAGCACAAGTGCAGTACTGGTACACACCAAGTAGCTTTAAGTGCAAACTACAGGCCCTCACATACATTTATGTTGCTCCTGGGCAGCGTAACGTATGTGATTTACGTTACACCGCCGCAGGTTTACAGGTTTACAGCCTGATTCTCAGAACACTTACCTGTAAACTTGCGGCGGTGTATCGTTAAATCGCTCGGCGCAAGCCCGCCCAATTCAAATGGGGCGGGCACCATTTAAATTAGGCGCGCTCCCGCGCCGAGCGTACTACGCATGCTCCGTCGGGTAAATTACCCGACGTTCATTGCACTAAATGACGTCGCACCAATGTCATTTGCTTAGACGTTAACGTAAATGGCGCTATTCACGGACGTCTTACGCAAACGACGTAATTTTTTAAAATTTTGACGCGGGAAGGACGGCCATACTTAACATTGGTTGCCCCTCATAATAGCAGGGGCAACTTTACGCGTCGGAAAGGCTACGGAAACGACGTAAATTCTCTGCGTCGAGCGCACGTACGTTCGGGAATCGCCGTAATAAATGACACAAGGGTAGAATAAAGTCCGCTGGATAGGAGATAAATCCTTATTACAAAATAAACAATTATTTAAAAAACATGTATATATTTAAACAAAATTTGAAAAATGAGGATAAAAAAGTAGATAAAGATAAATATGGTAAAACCTGGGATTGGTTGGTGATGCAGTGAGTCATAGAGGAAGGGACACTGTTCTGTGTGGAGCTGATTGTCCCAAAAATCTGGTCAAGATACCGGAATGCAGGCTTCTTTTTTAGTATTGAACCCCTCCCCAGCGGTCGTGCAAAAACTAAAGCACGACGGAGAGGCTGTAGAGGGGGCAGAAACAGAAACAAAAACCAACAAAAAAGTAAATCTCCCCAAGTCACGAAAACAGCTAAAATCTTTAACCTCTCTAACCATGTCCTTACGTCAGAAGAAACCATCCTGCTCAGTAGAGGACTAAACTTTGCCCCATCATCTAAACCAGATCCTTATCTGTTATTCAAAGATCTAAACAAATATATAAGGAATCTCACCCTCAAACGTTTTTTTGAAATACAAAAGAAAAAACAAACAGATATATTGATTCCCACAACATCAGAGTCTATGGATTGTTCCTTTGAATTCGATAGTGACATTATCGAGATATTGGAAGAATTATATAGTGAATGTACACAAGATCAACTAGAAAACCTCACACAACACCCCCTCACATCACCACCTATAGTCCATTCTACTTTAAAAGCCAAATCCTCCTTTTACCCATACCAATCGAAAGGTCCCCACATCACCACCTTCTACAATATGGTATATGCAGATATCAAAAGACTATGTGCACACCCACCCTCCCATTCAACTAATTTAGGCTTCTTGCCCCCTCGTGAGAAAAAAGCTCTCTCTGCTCTTGCTGACAATAATGATTTAATCATAAAAACAGCAGATAAAGGGGGAGGCATAGTCATTCAAAATCGTAAGGACTACCTAAAAGAAGCTCATCGCCTACTTGACGATCAATCCACTTATAAAAAACTAACTAAAGATCCTCTCCCTGACTACAAAATAGAAATCAATACCCTCATCAAACAAGCAACTCATTTACAGATTTTAGAAAAATCAGAAATTTCTTATTTACTTAAAGATTTTTATAGAGTCCCGTATTTTTACCATATCCCTAAAATACACAAGGCCCTCGTTGACCCACCTGGCAGACCCATAATAGCTGCCATGGACAGCATTACGTCAGGTCTATCGCAATACATAGATTTTTATTTACAACCCCTAGCCCAGTCCCTGCCAGCATACATTAGAGATGGCACACACCTCTTAGAACAACTCAAACCCTACTCATGGGAAAAAGACTACATGTGGATGTCTTTGGATGTTAGCGCCCTTTACACCTCCATACCCCATACTTTTGGCCTTTCCGCCATCAAGCACTTCCTATCTCAAAACCCCTACATGAATATCAGACAAGCATCCTTCATTCTGGACTGTACTGATTATTGCCTAACACACAATTATTTTTCTTTTGATGGTCAATTTTATTTACAGCAAAAAGGTACCGCCATGGGCGCCAATTTTGCACCCTCTTATGCTAACTTGTCCATGGGCCTATGGGAAGATAGGCATATCTGGAATAACAACCCCCACGCAAAAAATGTAGTCTTCTATGGCAGATACATAGATGACATCATCATTATCTGGAGTGGCACACAAAACAATTGCGAAGAGTTTGTCCAATATTGCAATTCTAATGACTACAGCCTAAACTTCACCTTTGTCACAGACCCAGAGAAATTGGCTTTTTTAGATTTGGAGTTATACCATCTAGACAATGTCATTCATGCTAGAAATTATTCCAAACCCACTGCAGGCAACTCGCTTTTGCACTTCAAAAGTTGCCACTATTTGAAGTGGAAAAACAATATACCGAGAGGTCAATTTTGCCGGTTACGGCGAAACTGCACCACTACCACAGATTATGCTGAACAAAGTGAAATACTGACTAAGAAATTACGAGAAAAAGGGTATCCCGAATCACTAATAAAAGAAGCATATACTAAATACACACAAGACCATCCCAAAGAAAGAAAAAAGTCTTTGAATTTTGACCATTCGGCTCGTTTCATCACCAGGTTCCACCGAGAACATAAAAAGATGGAACTAATCCTAAAAAAACACTGGCCCATCCTCTTAGAGGATATACATCTCAAAACCATACTACCAAAATTGCCCAAAATAACATATAGGAGAGCACCCAACATAAAAAACAAAATAGCCCCAAGTAAATTAAAATCTATTAACCCTAACCAATTACATCAGTCCTATCTGATACCTTTGATAGGCATGTTTCAATGCAAAAAAGCTCTGTGCAAAATGTGTAGTTTTGTAAAACATGGCCAAAAAAACTTTACCGATAAAGAAAAAATGTACACTTTCACTGAATTCTATAATTGCTCTTCTGACCACGTCGTGTACTGCCTTCGTTGCCCCTGCCATTTGCTCTATGTGGGCCGCACGATACGCCCACTTAGGCAAAGGTTCGGTCAACACCGTAGAAAGATAGAAGGCGGGACAGATAAACATAGTGTCCCCCAACATTTTGCCAAATTCCACAATAGTTGTACTGATAAACTAGAAGTATGGATCTTGGAACAAATCCCCAAAAACCTTACTGAAGCTGAAAGGTTTTTTAAATTATGCGAACGCGAGACATACTGGATATACATTTTAGAAACCCTCTCGCCAGGTGGTATAAATGAAATGTTGGAAATCTCCACTCTCCTTTAATCCGCCCAAAAAGTCCACCCATATAATCCTTTTAATCGTAGATATTAATAGTTACAGAATCAATCACAATATTAACACTTTTTTTGATACAAAAATGTTTCATCTAAATAATAGATTGACCTTCAGATGTAGATACATACCTTCACCAGCCTTGGTATACATACATATTCTCTTTTATCTTTTTTAAAGTTACATAGTTTTATTTTATTTACTCTCAACATATTAATCATTTACACATAAGCATACCTCTTTAAAGAGAAATGTTTTACTTATATATTTATCAATGGTATTCCTGTATTCCCCAAGGTATTCCAGAGATATATCTAGTATATGTATTCCCTTTATATCTATTACACAAAGTTTAATTACTGGAAACAAGCCCATATACCAACTCCCAATGTCTATCTTTCTATGTGGTTTTCTCTTAAAATGAGGATCAGTTCCTATTTTTCTCCACAAGATGGCGCATGTCTAAATACTTACAAATAGACTTTCTCCACGTCCTTCCCCATGCTTGAGAAAGAAGCGCGTTTAGTCATCCGACGGCGCCAGCTTCGAAACGTCGTCGCACCTGGTGACGTCACCGCGGCATGCGCTGCGCTCCGGGCCTCGTTTTCACTATCCCTCCGGACCAGCTGTCTCACAGCACAACAACCGACAGGTATAGGAGTGTCCTCGGAGAAAATCAGCACAAACAACTAGCCCGGACGGACGTCCCTCTCACCCTCCTCCCTCAGCATCTGATCCAGCTCTTTCCTCACCGGATTTTAAGATTTTAAAATGTAAGTTCACACTGACATTTGTGTATTAAAAGCTGCATTAACGTTTTAACCTGGAGGCGCCTTTTGTTTTCTTTTTTGTACACATGTTTGGAGTCCCTGCTCTGGTCTCCCCTGCTTGAAAGGCTTGCCCTAGGATAACGTTTTTGGGACAATCAGCTCCACACAGAACAGTGTCCCTTCCTCTATGACTCACTGCATCACCAACCAATCCCAGGTTTTACCATATTTATCTTTATCTACTTTTTTATCCTCATTTTTCAAATTTTGTTTAAATATATACATGTTTTTTAAATAATTGTTTATTTTGTAATAAGGATTTATCTCCTATCCAGCGGACTTTATTCTACCCTTGTGTCATTTATTTTGCAGCGCCACAATTTTCTCCGTTGTTCCCTTCAATTTTAACCATCTTCCCTGTCCCTGCTGAAGAAAAGCAGGCCCAAACCATGATACTGCCACCACCATGTTTGACAGTGGGGATGGTGTGTTCAGGGTGATGAGCTGTGTTGCTTTTACGCCAAACATAACGTTTTGCCAAAAAGTTGTTGTTGCCAAAAAGTTCGATTTTGGTTTCATCTGACCAGAGCACCTTCTTCCACATGTTTGGTGTGTCTCCCAGGTGGCTTGTGGCAAACTTTAAACTACACTTTTTATGGATATCTTTAAGAAATGGCTTTCTTCTTGCCACTCTTCCATAAAGGCCAGATTTGTGCAGTATACGATAGACATGTGCACAGAATTTTTTTTCGTTTTTTTTGTTCTGTTTCGTATCGTTCGTTTCCGTTCGTTTTTCGTAAGACGCCCGTTTTCCTGTTCGTTCCCGTTCGTTTTTCGTACGACGAGATTTTTTCGTATTCCGATCGTTTCGTATTTTCGTTACCGTTTTATTTTCGTACATGCGGGATGGTTCTTTATTCTGTTTAATTCATGTTCGTTACTTGTTAGACAATAATTTTCGTGAATTTTCGTCAATGATTTGAATTCTGTGTTTTGGATTCCTTTTTCTGTTCGTGTTTTCAGTCGTGTGTTCGTGTGACATCTATGACAATTTGTTGTGGATGTCATGTGGGCATGCGACTGAAGATACGAACAGAAAAAGGATTTTCGTCATTTTGTACTTTCGTAAATATATCGTGGGATTCGCAGCACTTTCAACACGCGGCTCATCCATATTAACGATTGTTAAGCCCCATACACTTGGTCAGACTTTTTTAACAACAAACATAAAAACGATCGTTTTCCGTTCGTTCTCAGAAAATGTGTTCGTTTTTAAACTCCATCAGAAAACCATTATTATTATTTATATTATTATAAAAGTCTGGCCAACTGATCTCCCTTCAGATGAAAATCCACAGAAAAGTTTATTTGGCTTTACTGTACTACTCAGCACAAAAGAGAAGCTGCTTCACTAACTAACTACACTCACTGCCCATTCAAAAAAACAAAAATTACATCTGTGGCAAGGGATTTGCATTCTGTGTTTTGGGTCCTTTTTCTTTTGGTGTTTTCGGTCATGTGTTTGTGTGACATCTGTAGCAAAAGATTTGCATTCTGTTGAATCCAAAATACGAACAGAAAAAAGGAATTCAAAATACAGGGTGCAGGTCTTTTGTTGTGGATGCCGTGTGAGCATACGACTGAGGGTGCGAACAGAGAAGGGATTCAAACAAGATACAGAGTGCAAATCTTTTGTTGTGGATGTCGTGTGAACATACGGCTGAGGATACGAGCAGAGAGGGGATTCAAACAGGATACAGAATGCAAATCTTTTGTTGTGGATGTCGTGTGAGCATGCGACTGGGGATGCGGACAGGGAAAGGATTCAAACAAAATGCAGAGTGCGGGTCTTTTGTTGTGGATGTCATATGAGCATACGACTGAGGGTGCGAACAGAGAAGGGATTCAAACAAGATACAGAGTGCAAATCTTTTGTTGTGGATGTCGTGTGAACATACGGCTGAGGATACGAGCAGAGAGGGGATTCAAACAGGATACAGAATGCAAATCTTTTGTTATAGATGTAATTTTCGTTCTTTTGCCGTTTTCGTTTTGTCGTATTTTCGTCAGATCGTTCGTTCGTATTTGCGGTTGTTCGTTATGCAGCTCATTCGTAATCCCGTCGTTTTTGTATTTTGGTGCTTTAATTTTTTCGTATGTACACATTATTCTGCGGGTACGAAAATGAAAATTTTCGTACGAAAATAACATTCGTACGAACAGGAATGCACATATCTAGTATACGACTGATTGTTGTACTATGGACAGAGTCTCCCACTTCAGCTGTAGATCTCTGCAGTTCATCCAGAGTGATCATGGGCCTCTTGGTTGCATCTCTGATCAGTCTTCTCCTTGTATGAGCTGAAAGTTTAGAGGGACGGCCAGGTGTTCGTAGATTTGCAGTGGTCTGATACTCCTTCCATTTCAATATTATCGCTTGCACAGTGCTCCTTGGGATATTTAAAGCTTGGGAAATCTTTTTATATCCAAATCCGGCTTTAAACTTCTCCACAACAGTATCTCGGACCTGCCTGGTGTGTTCCTTGTTCTTCATGATGCTCTCTGCGCTTTAAACGGACCTCTGAGACTATCACAGTGCAGGTGCATTTATATGGAGACTTGATTACACACAGGTGGATTCTATTTATCATCATTAGTCATTTAGGTCAACATTGGATCATTCGGAGATCCTCACTGAACTTCTGGAGAGAGTTTGCTGCACTGAAAGTAAAGGGGCTGAATAATTTTGCACGCCCAATTTTTCAGTTTTTTATTTTTAAAAAAAGTTTGAAATATTCAATACATTTCGTTTCACTTCATGATTGTGTCCCACTTGTTGTTGATTCTTCAAAAAAAATTACAGTTTTATATCTTTATGTTTGAAGACTGAAATGTGGCAAAAGGTCACAAAGTTCAAGGGGGCCGAATACTTTCACAAGGCACTGTATTTCACTTTTATTGTTGCACTTTAAGCATTATTAAATTCACTGCTCCCGAAAAAACGGCCATTTTAAAAAATAAAAAAAGCATCGATACATGTCCCCTGGGGCAGGTCCCCAAACACTTTTTAGGACAAAAACTAGCATATTAGCCTTTAAAATTAACACTTTTAATTTCTCCCATAGACTTCTAAAGGGAGTTCGGCGGCGGCTTTACATATTACTTGAATTGCGCTGGCTGCTGCGCTGGTTCATGCGCCTAGTGAGTGAATGAGTGAAAAAACGTATAAAGCGCAAGCACATGCAAACTGAATCGCCTCTGGGCGCTGTATCCATTTCATGGGTAAGGAACCCCTTGACCTCAGAAGAGATGGGTTTTAATCTTTCTCCTGAAAGCCAAGTGGTCCGACTCCAGTCGGATGGTAGTTGGTAGCGCATTCCACAGCCGAGAACCTTGGACTGCAAATCTTCGATCTCCTTTGGTCTTGTATCTGGCTTTGGGTATCTGGAGTAGGTTTTGATTTGTGGATCGCAGAATGCGATTTGGGTTATGGGCTTTTCTTTTTTCGCATAGATATTGGGGGGCATTTCCGTGAATACACTTATGCGTTAGGGAGAGCGCCTTGAAAGTGATTCTGTCTTTTACTGGTAACCAATGAAGGGCTCTCAGCGAAGGTGAGATTGATTCCCATGTTTTTTTGCCAGTCACCAATCGAGCGGCCGTATTTTGAACGACTTGCAGATGAGTAATTTGGTATTTGGGGAGTCCTAGATAGAGGGCATTTGCGTAGTCGAGTCTGGAATTGATGATTGTTCCCACCACGACTGCAATGTCCTCTTTTGGGATAAATGGGGCGAGTCGGCATAGTAGGCGCAGCAGATGGTGGGATCCGCTGACTACAGACCCTATTTGTGCATCTATTGTCATAGGAGTCAAAAAAGATTTTGAGACTTTTGACTTTGGTGCTAGGGGTGATGGTTTTTCCCAGAATGGGCGGGAGGGTCCAAGTTGGCCCGGGGTGATTTTGCCGGTAGGCGCGAAACAGGGGAAGTTCTGTTTTTGAACTGTTGAGTTTAAGATAACTGGATGTCATCCAGTTATCTTCTAGAGAGAGGGATTTCTCTAGTCCAAGAAAAACATCCTTGTTGTTGCAGATGCGGAAATACAGTTGAGTGTCGTCTGCATAGGAGTGGTAAAGTAGCTTCTGGTTCCTGATGATTTCAAATAGGGGGCGAATATAGATATTAAACAAAACGGGCGACAAGGGAGACCCCTGAGGGACTTCGCATGATACCGTACGTTTTTCAGAAGTGAAAGGTCCCAGTTTCACTGTTTGTGATCAGTTTTCCAGGAAGGAGGAGAACCAAGGTAAATCACCTTCCGCGACTTTAGCCACTTCAGCTAACCTAGCTAGCAGTAGTCTGTGGTCTACCGTGTCAAAAGCCGCGCTTAGGTCCAGCAGGATCAGGAGAAGATTCTCCTTCATCTGCAGCCTCTAGAACATCGTCCCATATTTTGAGCAGCGCCGTTTCTGTTCCGTGACCCGGACGTAAGCCTGATTGGAACGTGTCTAGTAATTTATGGGTATCTAAATGCAGTTGCAGCTGTTGTACAACTTCTTTCTCCATTACCTTGGAGAAAACATTTAAACCTGTTATGGGCCTCCGGTTGTTTGGGTCTTTGGGTGGAGGGTGTTTTTTTTTAGGATTGGTTTTATTGTACCTTGTTTCAGCAGGGTGGGCACCATGCTCTCCTTGAATGATTGGTTAATGAGCTGCATGATACCTGGTGCCAGTATATCGGCACTTTCTTTCAGCAGTTTGGTGGGAATGATGTCATTGGGTCCTATGCTGTTGCGCAGAGTCCCGATTATGTTTTTAGTGGCATTGATGGAGATGGGTTTTAGAGTGAATTTTGGTGGTTGCGGCGGGTTTATGTGGGTATTAGGTTTGGGATTTGGGGCAGGGTTTGTGACGATTCCATTTTGCTGAATACTTTTCACAGATTTTTTCAATTTTATTAATGAAATAATCTGATAATTTGTTGCAAAATTCTTGTGAATCAGAATTGGGGGCCTCTAAACAAGCTGGATTCATTGTCTGCGAAACCAGCTTGAAGAGTTCGCAGGGGCGGTTTAGGGCATTTGCGATGATGTTGGAGAAGTGATTTTTTTTGGCCATAAAGATTTCTTTGTGATATTTCTTTGTTATTGTCTTATAAATGGTGTGGTTTTCTTCAGACGAGCTCCTTTTCCAAGCAGCTTCTGCTCTTCTATGCTCTTGCTTTAGCAACGTCAGCTGGTCATTGAACAAGCTGAAGTTGTTTTTCCGGATGCAAGTTTTGCGTTTTGGTGCCAACAAATCCGCTGACCACAGTAGCGCCTTGTTGATGGCGTCAAGTGTTTCTGTGGCATTTTGTTTTTGTTGGATTGATTTTATTTTGTTTCCTAGTGTTGTTTGGAAGAGTTCCGAGTGGAGCTTCTTCTGGGATCTCGTCCAGTGAGTTGTCACCGGTTTTGTCGTTTTTTTTTTTGGCCTGACGTTATTGGTGATTTTGAATTGAATGGCATGGTGATCGGTCCATGGTAGTGGCTCATTTTCCAAGATGTCAATTTCCAAATCTTGTTTGAAAATGAGATCGAGCGTATGACCTGAGGCATGAGTAGGGCCTAATATTAGTTGCTGCAGACCTAATCCTTCCAGATGGTCAATGCAGGCATTGGCGACGGGGTCCAGCGAGGAGTTGGCCCAGAGGTTGAAGTCCCCAAGCACCAAAAGGTGTTTGATGCTTAGGGTAAAGGTGGCGATGAATTCTGTCAATGACGTGAGAAGGTGCGTTTTTGGGCCGGGTGTTCTATAGCAGAGCAGAATATGGACCGTGTCTTGGGGATTTGTTTGCAGCTGTAGAGTGAGGGTTTCCATGAAAGGAAGTGAGTTTTGAAGGACTGGTTTGATGAATTAAGGATTCATCCGGCGCACTAATTAAGCCATGAACCGGCGCAGCGCACTGTTAATAGTAAATCAGCCCCTTAGTGTCTCCCAACATTTCAGAAAATACCATCAACGAGATCCAAAAGGCCTGAAATTTTGGGGGATTGAGAAAGTTTCTAAGCACTGGAGGTGCCAATTGAGTCAATTTATCCGCCAATTGAGTCGCCGCAAATCCTATTGGATATTCGAGACCAAGGTTTTATCGTCTGCAGGCTTAAACGTTGAATTTGATCTTAATTGTTTTATTTCTATTACATAAATATTATTTTTATTATATTATATGCATAATGATTTTTATCTTTTTTATTTTTCATTGTTATCTTTATATTTTTCTCTGGGATTCTGTATTAATTCATATATAAGTATATTTTATGGTTTTTATATAAGTGTATATTTTACATTCAAGGTGATCGTGGATGATGTCTTCTATAAATAATTGAAATATTCATCTAATTTTGAAAATAATCTTTTGCAATGAAGGGGTTAATGTAGTGTTTCCCCTTCTGTTCTATACAGAGGTGCAATAATATTTTTGATTCTAAGAAAATTGGTTATTATGGTGGCATATTGGGGTTCGCTCTCCCCCGGTATACACATACATTTCTTTTAAATGAAGTTTTAAATTAAGCTTTTTCTCCATGCAGCTAGTGACCAGTCTGCATGTTTCATTAATTAAATGCACCTCTGTTTATTCGTTTTTTAGTTTGTTGGTGTATTGTGGCACTCCCAGTTGACGAATCGGTGTCTCCTTTGTATATTGAGATGCATGTCTTGTATCCGATTGGTTAATGTAGCGGTTGCCATGACGTTATACTCACTATATATACTAGCATCAGCGGGACGCCTGCGTGTCTGCCCACGCTAAAGAAGTCCCGCCCACAGGACGTAACGCGTACGGCCGGAGGAGCTACGCATGACGTCACCCGCGATCGCCGCAGTTTGTATTATTAAACTGTCTACACTGCACGCCTGTCAGATAGCACTCGTGTTAGAGTGCCCCAGCATGTGAGTGTTTTCTAAATGTGTTAGTTTACAATAAACTGTTGCTACTGAGAGAATTAGATCTCTCTCTTTTTTTGTCCTTTTATGGTGGATTATTGCTGCTGAATTTTGGTCACTTGTGATTCCCACGGAGCTGCCAAGCAATCCCTTGACTTATCCTACCAGGATCCTTTGATTGATCATTACGCTCAGTGACCTTTTAAGGTCGATTATTTGAGGTGAGAGGCCATCCTTATGCACAGTGGAGGATATCTATCTGGTCACTTATATTTACCTACACTGCGCAATTGAAAATTGATTGGATTTTCTCTTTTTTTCACGTACACATATGTACTTCTTATTTATTGTTTTTTTATATTTAATTTTATATTTTTTGAGCTGCACTGTTTATACTGTATTTTTGCTTTGGGACGTTTTTTTATGAATTTATCCTGAGTGCTTGCTTGCATTTTTTACTATTGTTATATTGTTTTTTTCCAGCGCTGAATACTTTCTATTGTTTAGTAGTTCACTATTGTCTTACATTTGTCCCTTTGCTTTTATGCTTACCCAGTAAAATTCCATTGGTAAGTTAAATCTGTGTGCAGTCTATCTGTCATACTGGGGGACCAGTACAACACCAGGTAACAATCGGTTTTATATATTTTTATCGTGTTGTGATAAAATATTGTGTTCCCCAACAACCATTGGGGACCACAATTCTTACTGATACCAGTTGTGCCAAGGGAGGGTTTGAGCCAGTTTCAGGGGTTGATAGCCAAAGCGTAGACCCAAATCAAACCAGCAGCTCCTTTGGGGGTAGTGCTACACGTGGGAGCTTTTCCGGGATATCTACGGCTTTGCAATCAACCCCCCCCTAGACGGAACCCTTGCCAACACCACAATGGATCCTGTTGCTGCCACCAAAAGATGTAGGGAGGAGAAAACCTCTCCTGACGCCTGTTTAGTGATCGAGATAAAAGGGGAGGCTTGGACAGAATAGAAATTAAATCCAGTCCTGAGAGTACTGTCCCAAGATAAGAAGCCATGGGTAATTGATGTGGAGACAAGCACACGGGTCCCACACACTTATGCTTTGTGTGAATGGAAGAAGGGAATCCCTGACCATTTCAAGGGTCCCAGTGTGAGAACAGCCGATCAAACAGAATTTTTCCTGATACATCCAGACTTATCAGGAGGTGGTCCTACATCCACTAGCCCAGCTGCTCCCAGTTTAAGTGGGGCTAGTCAAAGCGGGGGCACCAAGACCCTCACCACTAACCACCATTAGTCCTGAACTATGTGCTGTCCTCTGTGAAATTATCACCAAATGCAAGAAGGACCCTTCAGACTATGTGATAGCTGGATACCGGAAGCTCAGAATCTTCTCAGGAAGACAGTTAGTGCTTTCAGCGGAAGATGGGTTCGAAGAGTGGTTGGATTGCGCCACTCAGGCTTTGGAGGAATGGGAGATCCCTGAACCGCAGAAGAAACAAAGGATCACAGAGAGCTTGAGGGGCCCTGCCTTGGAGATCATACGTAACCTAAGGCCGCGTACACGCGATCGGTCATAACCGATGAAAACGGACTGAAGGACCGTTTCATTGGTTAACCGATGAAGCTATCTTATGTGCCTACACACTATCGGTTAAAAACTGATTGTATCAGAACGCGGTGACGTAAAACACACGACGTTCTGAAAAAAACAAAGTTCAATGCTTCCAAGCATGCGTCGACTTGATTCTGAGCATGTGCGGCCTTTTGACCGATGCTTTTGCATACTAACGATCGGTTTTGACTTATCGGTTAGGCGTCCATCGGTTACATTTTAAAGCAAGTTTTTCTTTTTTTTGACCGAAGGATAACTGACCGATGGGGCCCACACACGATCGGTTTGGACCGATGAAACGGTCCTTCAGTCAGTTTTCATCGTTTTTGAGCGATCATGTGTACGCGGCCTAAAGCTCAGTAAAAAGGATTGTACTGCACAAGTCTACCTGAGCGCCCTTCAAGATGTGTATGGCTGTGCTGAGAAAGTTACTGAACTCCTTTATGAATTGGAGCACTGTTACCAGAAATAAGGAGAGAAAATGTCCCTAAGACGTTTGGACAGGATCATACATCAGATCCTGCTGAAGAAAGGCATGGATACTCAAAAGGTTGATGAGGCCTGTACACGACAAGTTTTAAGGGGTGCCCAACCTCTAGACCCCATTGCCCTTGTACTGCGAACCCTGCAGGGTGGGGGTGTTCTAGAGTATCGTGACTTAATCTGACTGGTAAGGGAAGAAGACGTCATGCTGGACAATAAAAGGAGCACCCAAAAGAGTCAGAGCGATCGGTACGGACGAGAGTGACACCCAGGTGGAACTTTTGAAGGCTCAGGTGTTTCAGTTAATAGAAATGGTGTGCACCCTGACAAGCCAGAAAACTATGCTACCCAGCAGGGATGCCCCAGGAGAGTCTAAGAAACCTCTCAGTTCCAACACGGACTCACCAAAGAAGCCCAGGAGACTACTGACCTGCTTCAACTGTGGAGGAGTCGGGCATGTTAGGGAAGTGTGTCCAAGCCCAGAGAAAGCTGCAGCACAGTACCGCAAACCGGCGGAAAACTTCAGAGGTCCTCGGTGAAGGAGTCAACTGGGTGTCTACCAGTCTCAGCTGACTCCAAGACATTCAACGACGCAAGGAGACAACATCTGGGGCACAAATCTTTGCCAAACGCCCCCGTTGTTGCCGCTGAGCGACCCAATACTTTCCGTCCCACGACCCAGACTGCCAAACGGTGAAAGATCGGTGCACACCAGGCCCAACAAGGGTCTAGCCTCAATAAAAGTCAAAGAAAGAGAGGAGTACAGACAGCAGAACCAAACAAGAAGGTCCCTCAAAAGAAATTTCCTGCTAAGTTAGTGGGGCCCTCCCCTTCAGTCTCAATTCAAGTACAAGGAATCTACACCAAGGGCCTCCTTGACACTGGAGCCCAAGTGACTCTTCTATATAGAGACTTTTATCATAGACATCTAAAACACCTGCCGATGCACAAGCTGAAAGAGCTGGAGATATGGGGGATTGGAACTCAAAACTTCCCTTACGATGGTTACTTGCCAATCAAGCTAACCTTTGACCCCTCAGTGGCAGGAGGGACAGAAACTTTTGACACTTTGGCAGTAGTCTGTCCTCGCCCACCCGGAGCTGAGAAAAATTCCCTCATCATTGGGACTAACACCGACTTGGTCAGGAGACTCTTGACACCTCTAGTCCAAGAACAGAGTACCCCATCTACAAAAGTGCACCCAATGTTGAGACAGACCTACCAGCGTCTAGTATTGCAATGGGAGGTCCCGACTGAGGGAGTCGGCAAGATCTTGCGATTTGGACAAAACGGAGAAGATACTACAACCAGGAGAAGTGACTTGCTTGAAGGCCTCTGTCAAACTCACCTGGGAACAGCCAGGTCCCTTTGTTCTGGAAGCGGATCCACATAAAAAAGAAAAAGGGGATAAACGTGATCCCTGAGGTGGTCCCATTGAAGGCCCTGCAAAGGAACCACGGGAAGGTCTCCGTGAGCATCAGAAACACTATGACCACACCTGTGAAGGTACCGGCCACCCCAGTGGGCCCATCTGACTGGAAGAAGGAAGAGGGGGCTAAAGCCACAATGGAGAAGCTCTGTACAGGAGACGCAGCTCTCCCACCCAAATGGAAGGAGAGAGCCAAAGCTCAATTGGCTAGATGGCAGAAGATATTCTCCAAGGATGAATATGACGTGACGTGTGCGACATAGAAGATTTACGTGAGCAGCTCAAGAGGATGGGAATCATTCGAGAGTCTAAGAGTCCTTATGCCTCCCCAATCGTGGTAGTTCGAAAGAAGAATGGGTCCTTGAGGCTATGTATCGACTACTGAACCTTGAACCGAAGAACCATTTCTGATCACTATACTACCCCTCGGATAGAAGATGCCCTACAGAGTTTATCGGGGGCCAAATTGTTCAGTGTGATGGATCTAAAGAGTGGGTACTATCAGATCCCCATGCACCCTGAGGACAGGGTAAAGACAGCTTTTATTACCCCAGTAGGGTTTTTCGAGTTCAACCGCATGCCTCAGGGTCTGTGAGTAGCCCTGACCCCTTTCCAAAGGCTAATGGAGAGCACAGTAGGGGGCATGATCCTGATAGAAGTACTAGTGTATCTGGACGATGTTATCGTGTTTGGCAGAACCCTAGAAGAACATGAGGAAAGGTTGGAGAAAGTCCTGAAAGGCCTGAAGCTTTCTCCAGAGAAGTGTCAATTTTAACAGTCCTTGGTCCACTATCTGGGTCACATCGTGTCGGCAGAAGGGGTGGCTACAGATCGGGAGAAGTTGGATGCTGTTACCTCCTGGCCGAGGCCTACCAATGTGACCGAACTCTGTTCATTTCTGGGCTTCTGCTCCTATAATAGGAGGTTTGGGGAGGGATTTGCCAAGATAGCCCGACCCCTTAATGAGTTGCTGAGGAGTGAAGGAGAAGATGATGTCCCAGAACTGGTCAAACCTGTGAAACTCACTATGGGGCCCAGGAAGCCTAAGGAGTCTATTCAGGATCAGTGGAACACCAAGTGTGAAGAGGCATTTATTCAGTTGAATAAGAGCCTAACCACTGCCCCTGTCTTGGCCTATGCAGAGCCCAAAAAACACTATGAACTACATGTTGATGCCAGTCGAGATGGATTAGGTGGGGTGCTGTATCAGGAGCACGATGGCCATCTACTGCCTGTCGCCTATGTGAGCAGGAGTCTGGTCCCTGCTGAAAAGAACTACCCAATGCACAAGCTTGAGTTCCTGGCCCTAAAGTGGGCTGTTGTGGACAAGTTAAGGGACTACCTATATGGGGCTGAATTTGTGGTGACAACTGACAACAACCCACTCACTTATCTTCTCACTACTGCCAAGCTGGATGCTACAGGACACCGATGGTTGGCTGTCCTTTCAGGATTTACTTTTAGCCTGAAATACCAAACAGGTGTTGGGAATAGGGATGCAGATGCCTTATCCAGAAGGCCACATGGTCTTGGCGACCCCATCGAGGAGTGGACTCAGCTGACCCCAGAAGGAGTGCGAGCCGTATACCAAGGGGCTGAACTTCAGGTCAAAGGAGGTTCCAAGGCCAAAGAGGTTGGACTATCGGCTGTTGGGGTACCCAAATGTTACTGTAGCCCAAGTGGGGTAAGAAAGCTTACCAAAGCTGTCAAAGAAGGACCTGAGAAGAGACCAGCAAGAAGACACCCTGGGGAGACTAATACTGAAGGCTTTGGAAGAACAATGCCCAGATGTGCTTCTTACAGACTCTCCGAAAGAGGCTCGACTGTTGCATAAAGCATGGGACCGGTTGCAGTTACATCAAGGGGTGGTCTACCGAAGGGAAAACTTGAAGAGAAAATATGGACGGCCGCACAACACAAAAACCTTGAAAAGGTAGCTTTTAATTGTAAAAAAAAGGAATAAAGCACTACAAAGCACAGCAAGCAGTGGCGTGTATACTGACGCGTTTCACACTGGGATCTCAGTGCTTAGTCATAGCTATGACTAAGCAGTGAGACCCCAGTGTGAAATGCGTCAGATATACACCCCACTGCTTGCTGTGCTTTGTAGTGCTTTATTCCTTTTTTTTAACATTAAAAACTACCTTTTCAAGGTTTTTGTGGTGTGCAGCCGTCCATATTTTCTCCAAGTTTTGCCTTGTGCATTTCCGGCACCCACGTTTCTGAGAGGACACTGATTGCACTGCACTCACCTGGAGCGGCAGTTCCTCCCTTCCCATTTGGTCTACCGAAGGGGCCCCTCTGATGGTTTGGAAGAAAAATGGTAACTGTTCCTGCCCACCAAGCACAGGGAAACGGCCTTAAACGCCCTTAATGACAACCATGGTCATCTAGGGCCCGAAAGAACCTTCCAGTTAGTAAGGGACAGGTTTTACTAGCCTTACATGCGGGCTAAAGTTGAAGGTTACTGTCACTCCTGCATGCAATGCATCCAGAGGAAGACCTTGCCACATTGAGCTGCCCCAATGGGCCAATCTTCAAATTCAGGGACCCATGGAACTGGTGTGCATTGATTTCCTTTGCCTGGAGCCTGATCTGAGTGGACAGGGGAATGTCTTGGTGGTAACTGATCACTTTACCAGATATGCCCAAGCCTTCACAACAAGAGACCAGCAAGCTCCCACAGTGGCAAAAGTATTAGTAGAAAAGTTTTTTGTCCATTATGGGTTGCCCCAACGTATACATTTAGACCAGGGAAGAGACTTTGAGAGCAACCTCATGCAAAAACTGTTGAATTTATTGGGCATAAAAAAGTCCAGAACCAATCCTTATCACCCTCAGGGGAATGCTCAGCGGGTGCATTTTAATCATACTCTCTTAGACATGCTGGGAACCTTGGGCACAGAGAAGAAACATCAGTGGAGTAAGCATGTAGCTGCCATTGTGCATGCTTACAATATTACCACAAGTGATGCAACAGGGTATTCCCCTTACCGGCTGTTGTTTGGAAGTGAAGCTCGGCTTCCAGTGGATCTGGCCTTTAGAATCTCCCTTGACCATACATCAGCCACTTCACACAAGGAATATGTGGACTGACTGCGAAGAAGTCTGAAAACGGCCTATGAAATAGCCCAAGCTACATCAGACCAAAGAGGACTGAGAAATAAATGGAACTATGACTCGAAGGTCAGAATACAAGACTTGCAGCCAGGGGATAGAGTATTGCTGAGGAATTTGTGCGGACCACTAAAGACTTGGCACCGGAATAATGAATTACCTCTCTCTGAAGCAGTCCGCCTGCCTCCCATGTCAGACCCACAGGTGACCCCCTCAACCTCCCAAGGGTCACGGCCGGTTACCAGATCCCAGTCATCTCCTCAAGATAAGGAGTATGAAGATTCAGAAGAAGGCATTGAACCAGATTGGCTATGGCTATCTCAGTCCCAAGAGGTCACCAGCTATTCTCTATCTTCCCCTGGGACAACCGACAATGGGGCTCTCCGGCCAGAGGCTCGTGAGTTTGTGCCTTGCGCTATGCTCTGAGGACTTGGAAGATGAACCGGATTCTCTGCCAATAGGGGACCCTGAAGAGACTTCATATCTTTCTGGAAAAGTTCCAGAAGAAGAAGTTTCAGAAGAAGAAGCAGATGCCTCAGAAGAAGAAGACATTTCAGAAGAAGAAGCAGAAGCTCCAAAAGAAGAAGCAGATGCCTCCTAAGAAGAAGTTCCAGAGGAAGAAGTAGTTGCTTCATCAGAAGTGGAACTTTGCATGCCGGAACAAGGAGAAAAGGAAAGAAGAGCCATTCACCCTAAAAAACTGACTTAAAGCCAACTGGGTGAATGCTCTGAAGAGGCGGTGTTCACCTCCAGAAGGACAGTTAATATGTCTTGTCCATCCACTGTAAATCCACTGTAAACCCCCCTTCCTATGACAATTGGTGAGAGGTTCCTCTGTCAATTCTGTGTTATAATATGAGCTGCCTGAGTTTGGGCTCCTCTTATGAAAATGCAAATTGTTTACTGTGTCATGTAAGCATTAACCTAAGTTTCTCCGCGTGTATCAAGACAGCATGTACCAGGTTATGAATTGTTACTATCTTTGGAGGACCAAAGATTTTTGAGTGGGGGGAGTGTGTAGCAAGGCATCACTTTATATGTGATTCAAAGACTACCATTTGCAGCTATAGAAGGAACTCAGCTCCCTCCGGTGGCCAAATGTTGGATAGCCACATTCTATTTAGTTTTGCACTGCTACAGCAAGGAATGTTGGGAAACGAAGTACAGGGAGAAAAAGGCTCTATTGCCCTGGTTTGTCTATAGACTACACTACCCAGAGAGCAACTGTGCAATCCCAGAATGCTTTGCACTCCACACAGCCTGCTGGGGGAGGTAATTTAAGGAGGATGAAGTGTTTGGCACGCTCTCTCTGGACCGCCTCTTCAACCCAGGAGGACGCCTGTGTGAGGTGTCTCTCCGGAAATCTAGGCCAGAGTCTTGAGGCCTATTCACGCCTGTGCAGATCGCCATCATTGGAGAGAGGATCCCTGACCGAGTGATCGGATGGTGTTCCAGTGCAACAGTGACCTGTTGAGGACTGGAGACTGACGGTGCCGGGAGGATCGTGGATCGGAGTTTGCAGGCGGAGCAACCAGAAAGCACAAGGACTAACTTGGTTGGGTGAGACGAGCACCTGCCCTAGCATACTGACTGTATTGCAGGAGGGTGAATTGTTAGACTTGCCTGTGCAGTTTGATTACCTGGTTCATCTCATCAGTTATTCATTCCCGTTTGGATTACAAATTAACCATAGTGCACCAACGCATGCAACTAAAACACGTGTGAACAGTTAAGAACGATCATATAAACGTTTGGTCTGATCAACCAAACTACCTTAGTGAAGTATAGTATTTAACCTCTTCCATACCGGGCAGTTATACACCCATCCATACCGGGCCTATTCTGGCACTTCTCTCCTACATGTACAAATCATAATTTTTTTGCTAGAAAATTACGCAGAACCCCCAAACATTATATATGTTTTTTTTAGCAGACACCCTAGGGAATAAAACGACGGTCATTGAAACCTTTTATCTTGCACGGTATTTGCGCAATAATTTTTCAAACGCCTTTTTTTGGGAAAAAAATTGTTTCATGAATTAAAAAAATTTAAAAACAGTAAAGTTAGCCCAATTTTTTTGTAAAATATGAAATATGATGTTACACCGAGTAAATAGATACCTAACATGTCACGCTTTAAAATTGCGCACACTCATGGAATGGCGCCAAACTTCGGTACTTAAAAATCTCCATAGGCAACGATTTGAAATTTTTTACAGGTTACCAGTTTAGATTTACAGAGGAGATCTAGTGCTAGAATTGTTGCTGGCACTCTAACGCACGCGGCGATACCTCACATATGTGGTTTAAACGGCGTTTACATATGTCGGCGGGACTTGCGTGTGCGTTCGCTTCTGCACGCAAGCTACCGGGGACAGGGGCGTTAAAAAAATAAATTTTTATTTCTTTTTTTTTTTTTATATATTTATTTCTTTTTTTACACTTTTTTTTTTAATTTTTTTTTTTTTTTTATCACTTTTATTCCTATTACAAGGAATGTAAACATCCCTTGTAATAGGAATGTGTGTGACAGGTACTCTTTATGGAGAGATGCGGGGTCAATAAGACCCCACATCTCTCCTCCAGGCTGGAAAGCATGAAATCGGTGAAAAAAAATTCACCGATCTCATGCTTGTGGTTGCTTAGCAGCCGCAATCGCGGCTTTGTTTACTTACGGGACCCGGGCGTGACGTCATCACATCGCGCCCGGGTCCTCCAACGGTCATAAAGATGACTGGTGACCATCTGGTCACCAGTCATCTCTATGCTTCCTGCGAGCGCCGGACGATTCGTTCTCCGGGCCCCCGATGGCACGGGAGAGCCCGGAGAAGCACCGGATGGCGGCGGGAGGGGGGGGATGTCCCCTCCCGCCGCCTGTAAGAACGATCTAGCGGCGGAACCGCCGCTATGATCGTTCTTACGTTGTGCAGAATCGCCGGCAGTTTAGAAGGATATCTGAATGATGCCTCTAGCTGCAGGCATCATTCAGATATCCACCCGGAAAGCCCAGGACGTCATATGACGTCCACTCTGAACGGCAGAAGTTCTTTGTGGACGTCATTTTACTATGGGCCGGTAGGGAAGTGGTTAAAGACTGCCGGATAGGTAAAGTAGACTGTAAGGCCTCATGCCCACGGGCGTTTTTACAGACACTTTTCTGAGCGTTTTTTTGCAGCTTAAAAATGGCTCTCCATGTTAGCCTATGGCCTCATGCCCACCCTGAAATTTTTAAACTGTAAATGACTAAGCTGCAAAAAAAAAAAAAACAGCGTCTTTCTCTATTCAAAATCAATGGTTTCCTATGGGAGCCCATTGATTTGAATAGAGGTTGCACCAAAAGTCGGATCAAGTTGATCCGACTTGAGGAGCGAGTCATGTGCGGAGAATCTTGAAGGGGAACCCCTGCGAAAAAAAAAAAAAACGCAAGGTTCCCCCCCAGGATGATACCAGACCCTTTGGTCTGGTATGGATCTTAAGGGGAATCACCCACACCGGAAAAAAAAACTGCGTGGGGGTTCCCCCCAGGACCACACCAGACCCTTATAGGAGCACTCAGGCTGGCAGGTCAGGAAGGGGGCAAGCGAGCGCCCCCCTCCCAGACCATACCAGGCCACATGCCCTCCACCCCCAAAGCACCTTGTCCCCATGTTGATGGGGACAAGGGCCTCTTCCCGACAACCCTGGCTGTTGGTTGTCGGGGTCTGAGGGCGGGGGCCTTATCGGAATCTGGGATCCCCCTTTAATAAGGGGGCCCCCAGATCCTGGCCCCCCACCCTATGTGAATGAGTAGGGGTACATCGTACCCCTACCCATTCACCTGGGGGGGGGGGGAAGTGTCAATATAAAAAACACACTACACAGGTTTTTAAAATAATTTTTTTTAGGCAGCTCCGGGGGTCTTCTTCTGACGTCTTCTCCTGACTTCTCCGCTCTCTCCAGCGTCTTCTCCCGCTCTCTGGTGCCTTCTCTGTGCTCTCCGGTTCTTTTCTCGCTCTCCGGTGCTTTCTGCCTTCTGCCGGGCTCCGCTGTCTTCTTCCAGTTCTTTTACCAGTGGCGGCCCGATCTTCCGCCTATATAAATCGTTGTGGACCACGCACCCGGCATTACAGCGGGAGAATAAGTCGAGTCAAAATCGGAAGGAGGGAAGACCAGGCCGCCGCTGGTAAAAGAGCTGGAAGAAGAGAGCGGAGCCCGGCAGAAGGCAGAAAGCACCGGAGAGCGAGAGAAGAACCGGAGAGTGCGGAGAAGGCACCAGAGAGCGGGAGAAAGCACCAACCCCCCCCCCATGTTGAGGGCATGTGGCCTGGTATGGTCTGGGAGGGGGGGCACTCGCTCACCCCCCTTCCTGACCTGCCGAGCTGTGTGCTCGGATAAGGGTCTGGTATGGATCCTGGTGGAACCCCCACACCGTTTTTTTTTTTCGGTGTTTGGGATTCCCCTTAAGATCCATACCAGACCGAAGGGTCTGGTATCATCCTGGGGGGGAACTTCACGCAAATTTTTTCTTTAATTTTCGCGGGGTCCCCCTTCAAATTCTCTGCACACGAGTTGCCCCGCAAGTCGGATCATCTTTATCCGACTTCTGGAGTTACCTCTATTCAAATCAATGGGCTCCCATAGGCAACCATTGATTTTGAATAGAGAAAGTAAAACGCGACTGAAAGCTAGCGCGGCAAACGTGCATTGAATTCAATGCAAAATGTGGGAAAAATTGCGTTAAAATCAACATCTGTCTTTCCTGGTGTCTGTACTAGTTTTACAGCCCATTTTTTAAAACGTCCGTGGGCATGAGGCCTTAATATCTATTTATTTACTCTTTAACTAAGTAATTGGTTATACTAAGCTGAACAGCATTGTTATCAAAGAGAACTGAGTGATGCCTGGCTGAGAGGTGCTTCAGTGTGAACACCTTGCTAAAGGAATTTCTCTGCTGTGCTCTTACACTGGTTCTTATATTTATAATTTAACTTGCATATATTTGTTACTATATTTCCGACTCTTATGCCGCGTACACACCATCGTTTTCTGCGATGGAAAAAAACGTCATTTTCAAAAACGTCAATTTAATTGACCGTGTGTGGGCAAAAACGTCGTTTTATGTCTTCTAAAAAACGACAGAAAAAAATTGAAGCATGCTTCAATTTTATGTGTCGTTTTTGGCCGACGTCGTTTTCTGTGTTCTAAACATTGACCGTGTGTACGTAAAAACGTCGATTTAAGCCCGCGCATGCTCAGAAGCAAGTTAGGAGACTGCAGCGCTCATTCATGTAAAACGACTGTTCAGAATGGAATCAGCACATTCGTTAAGGTGTTTTTCAGCTTATAGACAAGAAAACGAAATTTAAAGCACAGTCACTGAAAATCACGAATCGTATCTCACCAAACTTTTACTAACACGCAGCAACACGATATCAGCAAAAGAGGCCGTCTTCCGCATGGAAACGACCCTTTATAGTGACGTCGTGCGTGATTGACGGAACTGCGCTGTGCTAGAGCGTTGTGAAAAAGCGATGGTGTGTATGCTACGTCGTTGTTCAAATTGAAGTTTGAAAAATGACGTTTTTTTAAAGCACATAAAGCGTCGCATTTTTCCATCGCAGAAAACGATGGTGTGTACGCGGCATTACAGGGCCCTTTAAGTAGTCCACTGTTGTCTTACATTTGTCCCTTTGCTTTTATGCTTACCCAGTAAAATTCCATTGGTTAATTTAAATCTGTGTACAGTCTATCTGTCATACTGTGGGACCAGTACAACACCAGGTAACAATCGGTTAATATATTTTTATCGTGTTGTGATAAAATATTGTGTTCCCCAATAAACCATTGGGGACCACAATTCTTACTGATACCAGTTGTGCCAAGGGAGAGTTTGAGACAGTTTCAGGGGTTGATAGCCAAAGCGTAGACCCAAATCAAACCAGCAGCTCCTTCGGGAGGGGGGGGGTAGTGCTACATATATTAAAGTGAAATTTATTTACAGGGAGAAATAGCAAACAATGAACACAGCAAACACAGCACACAGTGAACATGAACTACCCCAAACAGAACCAAAAACCGGGCTAACAAGAGCTGTTGAACCTGAACTAAATGCATAAATATAGAGACCAAGTTAGGGACAAGGGTACAAGGGTTGCAAGGATGGGGGATCACGGCTGGGGACAGAACAGAGGGAGACAGGAGCAGGGCACAGGGGTGAAGACTGGACAGGATAAGCAACAAGGCAGGGACCAAAATCGTAACGCGCCGGGGGAAGGGAGGAGAAGCCTTAAAGCGGAGCTCCACCCTAAAGTGGAACTTCAGCTCATCGGAACCCTCCCCCCTCTGATGTCACATTTGACACCTTTCAGGGGGAAGGAGGTGCAGATACCTGTCTAAAACAGGTATTTGCACCCACTTCCGGGAGTCCTCTCTGCGGGTATTCTGCGGGTAGTGCGTCACTTTCCGCCCCCGCCCGTTGTGTTCTGGGAAACACACGGCTCTCAGAACACAGCGGGGACCAGTGAGGACGGCGCTGCCCGACTCGAGCATGCACCTTAGGGAATCGGGCAGTGAAGCCGGAGCGCTTCACTTCCTGATTCCTTCACCGAGGATGTCACTGGACTCCAGAACAGGTAAGTGTCCATATATTAAAAGTCAGCAGCTGCAGTATTTAAGTAGCCCCCAGGCAGCTGAACACTAATTTTCATGATTACACCAGCCTGCTGGCTCCTGGGAGACACCTGCTGTGGACACTGGAGCTGCAGTAAACAGCCCAGAGCAGGATAGTGCCACCAGCAGGTGAACTTAATCCTAACAGCTGCAGTGCATTAAAAATATATACAGACTCCTCCTACATATATATATATATATATATATCCACTGCATTCCAGTCTAGCCAAGCCTATATCTGACTGCAGGCCATTCCTGGTGTACGTTTTCAAATATACTTGCAGGCAGGCAGGTGCGTCAGTGATCTGCAGTGCATTAAATATATATATATATATATATATATATATATATATATATATATATATATATATATATATATACACAGTCTCCTACATGTATATATATCCACTGCATCCAGTCTAGCCAAGCCTTTATCTGACTGCAGGCCATTCCTGATTTCCTGGTGTACCCTTTCTAGTAAATTTCAGGCAGTGTTTTACTAATCAAATTTTACAGCATGTCTGGAAGGCCACCAAGTCTAGCCAAGCCTATATCTGACTGCAGGCAATTCCTGGTGTACGTTTTTAAATATACCTTTAGGCAGGCTGGTGATTTAGTGAGCTGCAGTGCATTAAATATATATACAGTCTCCTAAATATATATATATACAGTCTCCTAAATATATATATATGTGTATATATATATATATATATATATATATATATATATATATTCACTGCATCCAGTCTTGCCAAGCCTATATCTGACTGCAGGCCATTCCTGATTTCCTGGTGTACTTTTTCTATTCAATTTCAGGCAGTGTTTTGCTAATCAAATTTTACAGCATGTCTGGAAGGCCACCAAGGAGAGGCAGACACTCACAGGCCACTAAACGAGGGCAAGCAGGCTCTGTGTCTACAGCCAAAAGTGCTGGATGTGGACACGGTGCATCCTCAGCACATGGCCGTGGGGCACGCTTGTCCTTATTTTTTTTCCTGCAGCTGGCCGTGTTTTTGAGCCACAACATGCAGAAGAGTTGGTGGAGTGGATAACAAAGTCGTCCTCATCCTCTGTCACCCAGGCTCAGAGTAGTTTGCCTGCCATTGCAGCTGCCAAAGTGGCCTATTCCATTGGCTCAATGTCATCAGTCACTCCTTCCCTAGCCCCACTATCATGCACGGAGGAGTCCCCTGAACTGTTCGACCACAGTGTCGGGTACATGCTGCAGGAGGATGCACAGCGTTTTGAAGGCTCCGATGATGGTACCCAGGTTAAGGATGAAGGCAGTAAGGTGAGCCCAGAGAGAGGGGGTACCCAAGAAGGACAAAAAACTGGCAGTCATGTTCCCCCTGCTGCAGCATACTGCCAAGTTTCCTCCAGTGACGAGGAGGGAGGGGATGATGAGGTCACTGACTCTACGTGTGTGACTGATAAAAGAGAGGAGGAGGCACATCTCCAATGAGACAGGATGCCCTCCAGGGGCCAGCTTAAGGGCAGCCACCTGACTGCATCACACCGCAGAGCTCCGCATGTGCAGGGCACTGCAGACTTCCCGCATATTTAAAAAAATTCTTTGGTGTGGGCCTTTTTTGACATGTGTGCAGCAGATCGCACCGTTGCTGTTTGCAACATATGTCTGAAGCATATCAAGTGTGGCCAAAACAGCAGCCGCTTGGGCACCACATGCTTGACCAGACATATGTCTACCTCCCATGCAGTCTGTTGGCAACAGTACTTAAAAGACCCACACCAAAGAACAAGGCCGGACCTCGCCTTGCTCCTCAACAGCTGGGATCTATAACCCCATTATACCTTCAATCCTCTCAGAAACCTGCACTGAGAGGAATGAAGGCGTAGAATTAGGTGTCCCAAGCACTTGCGGGCAATCTGCTAGCCGTGCACCTAAATCTGATTGTAGCAGGCAAATTTCCCTACCCCAGTTGCTAAACCGTAAAAAAAAATGCGGTCCCAGCCATCCACATGCACAGTGTCTGAATGCTAGCTTGGCTAAATTGCTAGCATTCCAACTGCTGTCTTTTCAGCTGGTAGACTCTGCCCTCTTTCGTGAATTTGTGGAATGTGCGGTACCTCAGTGGCAGGTTCCAAAACACCATTTCTTTTCACAGAAGGTCATTCCGGCTTTCTACCGGCATGTGGAAGGCAATGTCTTGGCCTTGTTGGACAGGGCGGTCAGCAGTAAGGTACATATTACGGCTGACTCATGGTCCAGCAGGAATGGACAGGGACATTACCTTTCTTTCATGGTGCACTGGGTAACTCTGCTGGCAGCTGGGAAGGATGCAGGCCAGGGTCATGTATTGTTGGAGCTTGTTCCACCACCACGCCTCCAAAATGCTATTAGTGGTTAGGGATGAGCTTCGTGTTCTAGTCAAACCCATGTTCGACTCGAACAGTGCCTGTTCGATTGTTCGTCGAAATTCGAACAAAACGGGTTGTTCGCGCCAAATTCGAGTGACGCGCCACGGCCCATAATTCACTGCGGCATTGCGCGCTGATGATTGGCCAAGCATGCACTATGACCCGCATGCTTGGCCAATCACAGCGCGCAAAAAACAGAGAGCCATAATTGGCCAAAGCCAGGGTGGCTTTGGCCAATTATGGCTCAGGGCTTTAGCACACGCCCCACACTATAAAAGGCTGCCTGCTGGGCGGCCTCGTGTAGTGTGATCCAGCGCTGGTTACAGATCAGACAGAGAGATTGTCTTTGTCTTTTTTTTCTAGCTAGATAGAGCAGGCAGAAAGAAAAAAGATGAGTTGCGCTAGGAGTCGCAACTTAATGCGAAAATAATATAAATAAATAAATGCATAAATGAATAAATGAATAAAGTGCTAGTGCAAAAAATAGCAAAAAAAAGGGATGATGCCCAAACAGTCATGGGAAAAACCTTTCGGGGTAATTACAACAATCTGCTATTTGGGACCAAACGCTTAAAAAACTTTGTTAGTCCATTAGAATTGCATACTAATCAATTGTTAGGCAGTCCAAAATGAGAGGGGAAATCAACAGCAGAACCCCAAAACATATGAATGTCCAAATAGATGGGCAAAAAACAGTTGCAGAGTAATAAAATGATCCAAATATTGAACAGCCTCTGGTCTCTGGTCAGAAGAAACATATATTCCCACCGAGAGGTAAGTAAGGGTGTGCTCTTACCAGATCCACGATCATAAAAAGCGTGTCGATCCACTCAGGTCATGGAGAAAACTCGGTCACAGCTGACAGGCAGAATATCCTCTCCAATGTGTTTAACGGCTCCACGTCCATCCGGCGAACCAGGGGAAGAAATAGGCTCAGAATGTGAAGTACCGTCAAATATTTATTAAAAATTGTGCAACATATACACAGCGGTACATATAATTTAAAATTGCCGGCTAAAACAAGCAAACAGATACAAATAAAAAACGTGCGCCCGTGCATCCGGGGTCACGTAAAACGCAATGACGTTCGGTGCGTGGCTCCGCCCTGATCGATTTCACCACAGATGGCGTTGTCAAAGGGCACGGGCGACGCACTGAACGTCAGCCTTATATGCCTACAGAGCAGGCAACCAAGCCTCTCTCTCAGCTAGCAGCCTCCAATCAGGAACGGCCGCAGGATCAATGAACCCGGAAGGGGAGGATCTGAATGACCCGGAACTTCCTACCAGTAAGACCGCCCTTGACATAGATAGGACTATCCTATGTCAGCAGGGTAAGGTCCTACCTCATGAGGATATTCTCAATGGTCAGCAGACATCCCACCATTCATTTCATATAAATGTTTTAGTTAAAGAGTCACTGTCTGTCACATCGTATGTTCTTACTATACATAAACAGATAACGCCATATTAACCTAAAAACGGGTAAATTCATGTCACCACTTTATAGCATCTATTAAAAACGCCAGAAAGATAGCAGCATGAACATTATACCCAAATTAATATCATATCAGCCAAAACAGGGATTTTAATATCTGAAAGAGAAATCGCAGTTGGCTGACATCTGTATTCTCCCTATACATTAAAATCATAAAGGTCAAAACATAAAAAATCTAAAAATTAATAAATCTAATATATCACATTGAGAGCCCTCTAGTGGTTGATAAAAAAAATGACATTGCCATTTAACCAGCATCTGTGAGTATTACAGGTAGGTAAATCCCTATTGGAGACAAGAACAATCCCCAGAAGGGTAACCTACCTCCCCAAGGGGTCCCACACGGATCTTAAAGGCAAAAAATTAAACCGATAATCGTATACTATCCTCATCTTTAGTATCAAATTTCAATAGTATACAATCCTCAGATGGACCCAGAAAATTGGAGTGGCAAGAAAGGGGGGAAGAAAATGAATAGTTCAGCAAGAGATCACTAAGAATTGTCTAAAAAGGCATTGACCTCTATGTCCACATTCAAACCCTGCGGTTTAAGACATTTCATGCGATATATCCAACTCATCTCGAGTTTTGATATCGCTATCCTTTTTGATCCACCTCTCCAGTGGGGTTTGAGGATGTCAATGGCAATAAAGGAAGTGCCACTAGGATCCCTGGCATGCACCTCCCTATAATGCCGAGAAACAGAATGTTCTCTAAATCCTCTCCTTATGTTCCCAATGTGTTCATTGACCCTTACCTGGAACTTTCTTACAGTACGTCCAACGTACTGTAACCCACATGGGCAGATAAGTAAATAAACTACATGGGTCATAGAGCATGTAATAAAAGATTTGATGTTAAACACTTGTGAGGTGCTATTTGAAATGAAATTCAAGGTCTTGCGTTCTTTAATGGCATTGATTTTACATACCGCACATTTTTGGCATTTATGGTAGCCAATTATATTTTGAAAGAACATGGGTTTATTCAATGGTGGATCCACGACTCCTGGAGCCAGAGAATCCCTTAATGAGGGGACCCCTCTAAAGACTACCCGAGGTTGTTCTGGTAACGCAGGGCCAAGGATAGCATCCTCTTTGATGAGATGCCAATGTTTCTTAACCAGTTTTTTAATTAGATAGTGCTGATTTGAATAACTAGTGATGAAAGGAGATATGTATTGATTATTTTCCTCACTAGAAACGCATTTATCCTGCAACAACACATTTCTATCGATAATTTTAGCTTCTCGCGTTTGTTTAAAGAGGTCTGTTTCCTGATACCCTTTATTTAAAAATCTTGCAGTTAACATTTTGGCTTGTTCATCGAAGTCTTCCATCTTGCTGCAATTGCGTCTAAGCCTCAAGTATTGGCTCTTAGGAACCGAATCCAGCCAGGCCTTATGGTGACAGCTGTCACGGGGAATAAAGGAGTTGCGATCTGTTGATTTAAAGTATGTGGACGTCACAAATTGACCGTCCTCCACCCTTATTTCCAGATCTAAAAAATTGATCTTCTCCTGATCTGCCTCATACTTAAATTCAATCCCCCTATTGTTGGTATTGAGACAATCCATAAAGTCAACCAGAGACTCCCTGGATCCTCTCCATAGGAGGAGGACGTTGTCTATGTATCTAGCCCACAAGACCAATTCTGGTCTGCGGTCAGCATAGACGACATCCTCCTCCCATTTCCCCATAAAGAGGTTGGCCAGGCTAGGGGCAAATTTAGCCCCCATAGCGACCCCCCTCTTTTGTAGGAAGTATCTGCCACCGAACCAAAAAAAATTGTGAGTGGTTGCAAACTGTAAAAGATCCATAATGAATCTTTGCTGGATCTCCAGCAGAGCAGAATCCCTTTCCAAAAAATATTTCACAGATGAAATTCCCCAATCGTGGGGTATGATGGTGTACAGAGACGTGACGTCTGCTGTAACCAACCATAAACCTTCCTCATGTGGGATGTTGTTCATTATATTAATCACATGTTTACTGTCGCGGATAAAGGCCGGTAAGGCCCTAACCAACGGCTGAAGGAACCCATCGATATACTTACCTGCCCTAGAAGAGATGGAATCTATTCCACTAATTATCGGCCTCCCGGGAGGGTGGACCGGATCTTTATGGATCTTGGGCAGGTAGTATATCACTGGGATCCTTGAAGAAGCTGGAACCAAAAAAGCTTTTTCTTTTTTATTGAGAACTCCAGAAGTATAACCTTTCTTTACTATTCCAGTCAAGACTTTCCTATACGATGGTCTGGGGTCCTTGGGGAGTGGTAAATAGGTATCCCTATCTCCAACTATATTACCAAGTACCTCGAGGTAATCAGACTTATTAAGTATCACAATTCCGCCCCCTTTATCAGCGGGGCGGATCACAATACTTTTTTCTTCGCAAAGTTGGTCAAAACCAGCCTGCAGGGGTTTATTGAGTTTGGTTTTCCTAACATCAATTTTTTCGAGATCCCTCAAAAGTACATCCCTAAAAACCTTGATGTTAGGTGCCATACCTCCAGGGGGGTTGAACAAAGAGGCATTCGAAAGATTGGAATGTTGAATTTCCACATCTGTATTGATGTTAGTGGACGCTATGGCAGGTTTAGAAAGAAAAAACCTTTTCATACTTAATTTCCTAGAAAATTTATGTACGTCCATATGCGTCTCAAATTTATTTAGTGTTTTAGGTGGGGCAAACTTCAATCCTTTATCGAGGAGAGTAACCTCCTCTGAGGTCAGCGTGACAGTGCTGAGATTGAAGATCCCCTGACCTATTGTGTTCTCTTTCTTTTTATTCTTTGCTTTTTTCCCCCCTCTACTTCCTCTTTTCTGTCTACCCTTCTTAGTTGGTCTTGATTGGACCTGGGAAAATCCTGATATTGATTCGGTTCTCGATCTCTCCATTGGTCTTGTTGGTAATAAGGGTCATATTGGTTAACAGGTCTAGAGGGGTAGAAGGAGGTAGGAGGCATTGAAGGATAGTAATAAGAAGATGACCTATCATCTCTATTCCATCCACCGGAGGCACCCAACTGTTGATAGGGTCCCCCGAAGGATCGAAATTCCTGTAAAGGTTGGAAACGGTTGCTCACTGGAATAGGATAATCATATCTGGCTCCTTCCTGGGGTCTCCAAGAAGGTCTCCCAAAATCTCTTACTTCCCGACGAGGGGTTTCTGGTTTCCGTACTTTAATTTTATTTCTCCAACCTGGAGATTTAGCAGAAGGACCTTTATTCTGTACATCCCTGGGTTTTGGAGGTTGAGATAACTGAGACGATCTCTCCCTCCCCGGTGATTTATAGGAGACCCTTCTTGGGCGAAGGATAGGTCTATTAGGTGTATGAGGAGTTGAGCTGGAAGCAGCTACAGCACCCATATTTTGATTGGGTGGAGGAGCTGTATCCATGTCCAGTGAATTACTCTCGTTTTCTTGGATTTTGCTCTGCCAGTCAAAAACCAAACCTGATTTATAATCTGCTATATCTCTGTTAAACTTTTTTCTTTTCTTATTCTTTTGTTCAGTTTCCTCCTTTTCCAACAGTTTTTTAAGAACTAAGGATCGCTCCTTATACTCCACACTATCAGTCAGGGGCCCAAGTTTAACCTTAATGAGTTTAATTTCATCATCCAAGCGTGTTAATTTGCACTTCTTGCGCTGAGCCAAAAACTGCAAAAATTTTACGCCCGCCTCATTAAAATATTGGAACCATTCAGCCAATTCCAATTCACCTTTTTGGGGGCTGACCTCCCATCTTAAGCTCCTTGGAACCATGGAGTCAGCTACATATTGATCTAACATAGCAATATCCCACTGAGTATGCAATTCAGCAACCATAAGATTCTTTAATCTCATGAATAGGCCACCAAGATCATTATCTGGTTCTTTGTTGATCTCAAACACGCCATCTTTGACAATGGTGCGTGAGGACCGATATTCGAACACATCCATGTTTGCACACAGTGAACAAAAAAACCAAGCAGCAAGGAAAAAATATATCAAAAAGACAAGTAAAGGAAAGAGGGGGGGTTTTCCTTGCGCTAGGAGAATGAATATAAATGAATTTCAAATGGATAAGTGAATAAATAAATAGTGAGTAATTCCAGCAGCAACGCTAAACATGTGATATACACGCAAAAAGTAAAAAGAAAAAAGATGAGTTGCGCTAGGAGTCGCAACTTAATGCGAAAATAATATAAATAAATAAATGCATAAATGAATAAATGAATAAAGTGCTAGTGCAAAAAATAGCAAAAAAAAGGGATGATGCCCAAACAGTCATGGGAAAAACCTTTCGGGGTAATTACAACAATCTGCTATTTGGGACCAAACGCTTAAAAAACTTTGTTAGTCCATTAGAATTGCATACTAATCAATTGTTAGGCAGTCCAAAATGAGAGGGGAAATCAACAGCAGAACCCCAAAACATATGAATGTCCAAATAGATGGGCAAAAAACAGTTGCAGAGTAATAAAATGATCCAAATATTGAACAGCCTCTGGTCTCTGGTCAGAAGAAACATATATTCCCACCGAGAGGTAAGTAAGGGTGTGCTCTTACCAGATCCACGATCATAAAAAGCGTGTCGATCCACTCAGGTCATGGAGAAAACTCGGTCACAGCTGACAGGCAGAATATCCTCTCCAATGTGTTTAACGGCTCCACGTCCATCCGGCGAACCAGGGGAAGAAATAGGCTCAGAATGTGAAGTACCGTCAAATATTTATTAAAAATTGTGCAACATATACACAGCGGTACATATAATTTAAAATTGCCGGCTAAAACAAGCAAACAGATACAAATAAAAAACGTGCGCCCGTGCATCCGGGGTCACGTAAAACGCAATGACGTTCGGTGCGTGGCTCCGCCCTGATCGATTTCACCACAGATGGCGTTGTCAAAGGGCACGGGCGACGCACTGAACGTCAGCCTTATATGCCTACAGAGCAGGCAACCAAGCCTCTCTCTCAGCTAGCAGCCTCCAATCAGGAACGGCCGCAGGATCAATGAACCCGGAAGGGGAGGATCTGAATGACCCGGAACTTCCTACCAGTAAGACCGCCCTTGACATAGATAGGACTATCCTATGTCAGCAGGGTAAGGTCCTACCTCATGAGGATATTCTCAATGGTCAGCAGACATCCCACCATTCATTTCATATAAATGTTTTAGTTAAAGAGTCACTGTCTGTCACATCGTATGTTCTTACTATACATAAACAGATAACGCCATATTAACCTAAAAACGGGTAAATTCATGTCACCACTTTATAGCATCTATTAAAAACGCCAGAAAGATAGCAGCATGAACATTATACCCAAATTAATATCATATCAGCCAAAACAGGGATTTTAATATCTGAAAGAGAAATCGCAGTTGGCTGACATCTGTATTCTCCCTATACATTAAAATCATAAAGGTCAAAACATAAAAAATCTAAAAATTAATAAATCTAATATATCACATTGAGAGCCCTCTAGTGGTTGATAAAAAAATGACATTGCCATTTAACCAGCATCTGTGAGTATTACAGGTAGGTAAATCCCTATTGGAGACAAGAACAATCCCCAGAAGGGTAACCTACCTCCCCAAGGGGTCCCACACGGATCTTAAAGGCAAAAAATTAAACCGATAATCGTATACTATCCTCATCTTTAGTATCAAATTTCAATAGTATACAATCCTCAGATGGACCCAGAAAATTGGAGTGGCAAGAAAGGGGGGAAGAAAATGAATAGTTCAAATTTTTTAGATCTGGAAATAAGGGTGGAGGACGGTCAATTTGTGACGTCCACATACTTTAAATCAACAGATCGCAACTCCTTTATTCCCCGTGACAGCTGTCACCATAAGGCCTGGCTGGATTCGGTTCCTAAGAGCCAATACTTGAGGCTTAGACGCAATTGCAGCAAGATGGAAGACTTCGATGAACAAGCCAAAATGTTATCAGGAAACAGACCTCTTTAAACAAACGCGAGAAGCTAAAATTATCGATAGAAATGTGTTGTTGCAGGATAAATGCGTTTCTAGTGAGGAAAATAATCAATACATATCTCCTTTCATCACTAGTTATTCAAATCAGCACTATCTAATTAAAAAACTGGTTAAGAAACATTGGCATCTCATCAAAGAGGATGCTATCCTTGGCCCTGCGTTACCAGAACAACCTCGGGTAGTCTTTAGAGGGGTCCCCTCATTAAGGGATTCTCTGGCTCCAGGAGTCGTGGATCCACCATTGAATAAACCCATGTTCTTTCAAAATATAATTGGCTACCATAAATGCCAAAAATGTGCGGTATGTAAAATCAATGCCATTAAAGAACGCAAGACCTTGAATTTCATTTCAAATAGCACCTCACAAGTGTTTAACATCAAATCTTTTATTACATGCTCTATGACCCATGTAGTTTATTTACTTATCTGCCCATGTGGGTTACAGTACGTTGGACGTACTGTAAGAAAGTTCCAGGTAAGGGTCAATGAACACATTGGGAACATAAGGAGAGGATTTAGAGAACATTCTGTTTCTCGGCATTATAGGGAGGTGCATGCCAGGGATCCTAGTGGCACTTCCTTTATTGCCATTGACATCCTCAAACCCCACTGGAGAGGTGGATCAAAAAGGATAGCGATATCAAAACTCGAGATGAGTTGGATATATCGCATGAAATGTCTTAAACCGCAGGGTTTGAATGTGGACATAGAGGTCAATGCCTTTTTAGACAATTCTTAGTGATCTCTTGCTGAACTATTCATTTTCTTCCCCCCTTTCTTGCCACTCCAATTTTCTGGGTCCATCTGAGGATTGTATACTATTGAAATTTGATACTAAAGATGAGGATAGTATACGATTATCGGTTTAATTTTTGGCCTTTAAGATCCGTGTGGGACCCCTTGGGGAGGTAGGTTACCCTTCTGGGGATTGTTCTTGTCTCCAATAGGGATTTACCTACCTGTAATACTCACAGATGCTGGTTAAATGGCAATGTCATTTTTTTATCAACCACTAGAGGGCTCTCAATGTGATATATTAGATTTATTAATTTTTAGATTTTTTATGTTTTGACCTTTATGATTTTAATGTATAGGGAGAATACAGATGTCAGCCAACTGCGATTTCTCTTTCAGATATTAAAATCCCTGTTTTGGCTGATATGATATTAATTTGGGTATAATGTTCATGCTGCTATCTTTCTGGCGTTTTTAATAGATGCTATAAAGTGGTGACATGAATTTACCCGTTTTTAGGTTAATATGGCGTTATCTGTTTATGTATAGTAAGAACATACGATGTGACAGACAGTGACTCTTTAACTAAAACATTTATATGAAATGAATGGTGGGATGTCTGCTGACCATTGAGAATATCCTCATGAGGTAGGACCTTACCCTGCTGACATAGGATAGTCCTATCTATGTCAAGGGCGGTCTTACTGGTAGGAAGTTCCGGGTCATTCAGATCCTCCCCTTCCGGGTTCATTGATCCTGCGGCCGTTCCTGATTGGAGGCTGCTAGCTGAGAGAGAGGCTTGGTTGCCTGCTCTGTAGGCATATAAGGCTGACGTTCAGTGCGTCGCCCGTGCCCTTTGACAACGCCATCTGTGGTGAAATCGATCAGGGCGGAGCCACGCACCGAACGTCATTGCGTTTTACGTGACCCCGGATGCACGGGCGCACGTTTTTTATTTGTATCTGTTTGCTTGTTTTAGCCGGCAATTTTAAATTATATGTACCGCTGTGTATATGTTGCACAATTTTTAATAAATATTTGACGGTACTTCACATTCTGAGCCTATTTCTTCCCCTGGTTCGCCGGATGGACGTGGAGCCGTTAAACACATTGGAGAGGATATTCTGCCTGTCAGCTGTGACCGAGTTTTCTCCATGACCTGAGTGGATCGACACGCTTTTTATGATCGTGGATCTGGTAAGAGCACACCCTTACTTACCTCTCGGTGGGAATATATGTTTCTTCTGACCAGAGACCAGAGGCTGTTCAATATTTGGATCATTTTATTACTCTGCAACTGTTTTTTGCCCATCTATTTGGACATTCATATGTTTTGGGGTTCTGCTGTTGATTTCCCCTCTCATTTTGGACTGCCTAACAATTGATTAGTATGCAATTCTAATGGACTAACAAAGTTTTTTAAGTGTTTGGTCCCAAATAGCAGATTGTTGTAATTACCCCGAAAGGTTTTTCCCATGACTGTTTGGGCATCATCCCTTTTTTTTGCTATTTTTTGCACTAGCACTTTATTCATTTATTCATTTATGCATTTATTTATTTATATTATTTTCGCATTAAGTTGCGACTCCTAGCGCAACTCATCTTTTTTCTTTTTACTTTTTGCGTGTATATCACATGTTTAGCGTTGCTGCTGGAATTACTCACTATTTATTTATTCACTTATCCATTTGAAATTCATTTATATTCATTCTCCTAGCGCAAGGAAAACCCCCCCTCTTTCCTTTACTTGTCCTTTAGATAGAGCAGGCAGGCTAGTCAGTTAAATTTACAGTGTAGAGGATATATATACATCCCAGGAGTTGTACATATATGTATACACTGTATAGTTTAGTTAGATTGGTTCTTCCTAATCTGTGCTGCTAGCTGCAGTGTTCTCACTCTTGTGTTGTATTGCCCGTGGGCTCAGTGCACCTAAACCCTAAACCCACCTAAACCCACTTGGTTTATAGTGCAGGTGTGCTAATTACCATGCACCTAAACCCATTTGGTTTATAGTGCAGGTGTTCTAAGTACTTTGCACCTAAACACACTTGGTTAATGGTGCAGGTGTGCTAATTACTGTGCACCTAAACACACTCGGTTAATAGTGCAGGTGTGCTAAGTACTTTGCACCTAAACCCATTTGGTTTATAGTGCAGGTGTGCGATGTACTGTGTACCTAAACCCATTTGGTTTATAGTGCAGGTGTGCTATGTACTGTGTACCTAAACCCATTTGGTTTATAGTGCAGGTGTGCGATGTACTGTGTACCTAAACCCATTTGGTTTATAGTGCAGGTGTGCTATGTACTTTGCACCTAAACACACTGGCCCGGATTCAGGTACGACTTGCGCGCGCGCAATCGCGATATGCGCCGCGCAAGTACTGATTTGCGCCCAGGCAAATAGGAGGATGACCCAGAAAACAAGCTAAGCCTGAAATTAGGCATTTTTCCACTGACGCGGTTTCTCTGCCCCGGCACATGTAATGTGCATTTTTGCGCAGGGTGCAACTTGCGCTCTCATTGTTTTCCCTCAGCAAATATGCAAATGAGGAACTAACGCTGATTAAAAAACCTGCGCGTGTGAGGCGCAGTTTGCACACCAAGCGCGCAAGCTGTTTGGCCAGGGCAAAATTGCTCCTCATAAAAGCAGGGGCAACTTGGCAACAGATGTTCCCAGGTCAGCTGGAGAGCAAATACAGCAGCACCGTTACGGACGAGCTGAGCAAGCAGAGCACCCACACTTTCTGGACCTCACATCTGTGTGCCAACATGCCAGGGGCAGCTATGGTTCTAGCAATACTACTGAGTGAACCGACTCGTAGGAGGGCACAGGAGAGGATATACTGAGTGCGCAGGAACATCTTTGCCATGGGGGATTCAGAGGTGTATCGCATGTTTAGATTCAGCCCTGAAGTCATCCTGGAATTAGCCACAATCCTGCATGATGACATCACCAGCCAGACACATCGTGGACATGCAGTCGAGCCACTGGTCAAGGTAGTGGCAACCCTGCATTTCCTGGCCACTGGCTCTTTTCACCGTACAGGTGGAATTGTGGCTGGGATGTCACAATCCAGCATGAGCGGATGTGTTCACCAGGTTATTCCTGCAATCCTGAGACGCATGTCCAATCAATTTATCAAACCCACCCAGGAGGACCTGCGGCAGAGGACAGTGACAGATTTCTATCAGATTGCAAGATTCCCATGCACCGTGGGGGCCATTGATTGTACCCATGTGGCACTACAGCCCCCCCGTGAGACCGAGCACATATACTGTAATCGGAAGCATTGGCATTCCATCAATGTCCAGGTCATAGTGGATGCCCATGGCCTCATATGGCACGTCCGTGCCAAACACCCGGGGTCCTGTCATGACAGCTTTATATTCCGTCAGAGCAGCATCCCAACAGAATTTGACCAGAACATGTATGGGGACAGCTGGCTGGTTGGTGAGTGACATGGGTGTCAGGTATGACTGTCCCCCCCCATGATGCAGACATCACGAGGGGCACATGCATGACTAACATCCTCCTGTCTTTTCCCTTCCAGGTGACGCGGCATATGCACTGGGACCTCATCTAATGACCCCATTCCGGAACCCCCAAACCCCAGGAGAGGAAAGATATAACGAAGCACACGCACGTACCCGTGCAGTGGTGGAACGCACATTTGGCATCCTGAAGTCCCGTTTCAGATGCCTGGATAAGTCTGGGGGTACCCTGTTGTATTCCCCAAACTTTGTGTGCCAGATCATCGGTGCATGTTGCATTCTGCACAACTTCGCCATGAGAAAGGGCCTGGAGATTAACATACGTGATGACCTGACCCCCCAACCACACAATCCCCCCCCCAAGAAACTCTACCTGGTCTACTGAGGGAAGAGCAGTCAGGAGTGGTCTCGTGGAACGTCTCTTTTCACGTTAAACACACAACATTAATCATGTCACAAGTAGAATGCACGCATGCACACCACTGTGGTCCCTAGCACACACACCCCACATGCACCCAAAATTGGATTAGACCCAAGGATACCCCATGGTATTGGGCAGCAGCAACGCCGCGTCAAGGCTCCAATTATGTTGCTGTCCATTCATACACCTTTCACATGGCAGAGGGTGACACCCCTTTTCCAGCAGGAGTGACACCCCCCCCATTCACACACCAGTCACACTGTAGTATACACTCCTCACCGTGTGTAGGGACTACAAATTAAAATAAAAACTCAAAGTTTGAGCATAAAATAAAAATATAAAAGCTCATAATCTGAGCATTAAATAAAAATATAAAAGCTCATAATCTGAGCATTAAATAAAAATATAAAAGCTCATAATCTGAACAAAAAAAAATATCCAAAAATCAAAAAATTATGAGCATAATCAAAGTAAATAGAAAACGCTCCTTATCTGAGCACCGAGGGATATGTAAAATAAAAAAAAAAGGGACAGGAAAATAATAATTTATTTTTTTTCGACATCCTCGTGCCAAGGGTGCCCCAGCTCTGGCTCCTCAGTCGGCGTGGTTGAGCCTGGGGTGGGGATGGAGGGGGGGAGGTGCAGCATCCCCTACTTCCTCACTTCTGGCAGGTGGTGCCTGCCTGCCCTCCATGGCATTGGCCAGGCGGGTGAGCACATTGTTGGTTTGTGCCAACATCCGCAGCTGCCGGGTGGTAGTGTTCCTCTGGTGCCGCCGGGTAAGTCTCCCCTCCTCTCGCACAGCAGCAGTGTTGGCCTCCACTGCACCTGCCAACCTGCTCACCTCCGCTGTGAGCAAAGCGGTGGCGCCCTGCTGCTCTACCATGCAGGTGACCATGGCTCCACAGTTCGCGCTGACTTCCTCCAGGCTCTCTGTGTCTCTTTTCCCCCCGGTCAGCATGCAGGGTGAGGGCCTGCTGCACAGAGGAGGAGGAGGATGCCAGGCTGTCCGCCACCTGCCTCAAATCACCCACCATGGCCCCTATATGGCGGGTCTGCCGGGCCTGTTCCTCATGCAGCCCCTCTCGGAGGCTGGAGGGTACACCCCTCATTTAGGAAAGATCCTTCCTGGGAGGAGAGGCTGGGGCACGTCCTGAGGGAGAAGAAGGGGAGGGGGTCACACTGGTGGGAGGGACACTAGAGGGGGCAACAATGGTGGGAGGGACAATGGTGGGAGGGACACTGGAGGGGCTTGCCCTGGAGGGGGATGACGTTATGGTCGGGGGGGTGGTGGGGAGGTCAGGGATGGTGGGATCCTCCTGGAGGTATATAGAGGCCTCCTGTTGGAGGTCAATCAACTCCTCCACCACTTCCTCCTCCATAGATGGCCTATGGGTGGTCTCCTCCTCCACCATCATGGCCAGGATCTCCATGGGGGTTTACTGTACCACCTGAGGATGTGGGGATGGCGTGGGTCGCCCTGTAGCCGACGACGGCCCAGCTTCATCCTCAACATCTGTGGATGGCACAAAAAAACACATGTTGCTGGAGCCACACACTTCTCACATGTTCCCTTCTACCCCCTCCCATGATACACAGCAAATATGAGCAAAATTACACTTGTCATATGTTCCCTTCTACCCCCTCCCATGATACACAGCAAATATGAGCAAAAATACACTTGTCATATGTTCCCTTCTACCCACTCACATGTTCCCTTCTACCCCCTCCCATGATACACAGCAAATATGAGAAAAAAAATTACCAGTCCCCAACAATGGAATCGTATCCTGGGACTCCCTCCACCTGCTCCAGGGCAAAACTCTGAGCAATCACCTCCTCCTCCGCATTTAACCGTAAAGGGCAGGCTGGTCCTCCTCCCGTGCCCCTGGTATGCTTGCATATTAGGACCATTTTGTCCCGAACCCGACGCCGCATATCGTTTAATTTCTTCTGGATCTCGTCCCAGGTCCTCTCCTCATTGCCCAGCGCATTCATGTCTAAGGTGATGGCATCAAAGATTGCCCTCCTTTGGGCTGTGGTGGTATTCTTCCGCTGGGCACCATACAGCACAGCAGTATGGCGATTGAGTGCCCCCAGCATGATCTCCATCTCAGATAAATTGAAGTTAGCTTTCCTCTTTTTTTTCCCTACGAGGAGGTGCCATCTCAAATAAAGGGCAAAATTACCTTGCTCAGGGGGGGTGGAAAAAGCAGGATGTAATTTTGCACAGGACCTGCGCAGATCTGCCCCTATTTATTTGCTCAGTGCAAGCAGGTGGGCCGGCGTTGCCCAGAAAGTATGACAGGCGCAGTTGCAGGCATGCGCACACGGGAGCGTTCGATCTGCGCATGCGTGCGCTAGGCGCAAGCCACTGCTGAGCGGACAGAGCATCATTTGCATAGGGGCACACCCACTTTCACTTGCGCTGGCTTGCGCCCTCAATTTTGCCTTACACAGGCGCAAATTACCACACAAAAGGCATCCTGAATCAGGTGGCAATCTTGCCCAATTGCGCCGGCGCAGAGCAATTGAGCTGAGCTGCACAGGTGTAATTAATGGGCAAATCTACCTGAATCTACCCCACTTGGTTTATAGTGCAGGTGTGCTAAGTAATTTGCACCTAAACCCATTTGGTTAATAGTGCAGGTGTGCTAAGTACTTTGCACCTAAACACACTTGGTTTATAGTGCAGGTGTACTAATTACTGTGCACCTAAACCCATTTGGTTTATAGTGCAGGTGTGCTAAGTACTTTGCACCTAAACACACTTGGTTAATAGTGCAAGTGTTACTTTGCACCTAAAGCTACGAGGTGTGTGTACTGGCTTTGTCCTCTGCAGGCCATTATAATGTCTGGAAGGACAACAAAGAGAAGCAGAGAGTCACGAGGGCAAGCAGGCTCTGCGTCTAGAGGCAACAGTGCTGGTCGTGGACACGGTTCATCTTCTTCAGCACGTGGCCTTTGGAACGCTCGTCCATGTTTTCGGGAGCTGGCCGTGTTGACCAGATAGGACCTTCAACAGGCCCTCAAATACTCCCAGAGGATACAGATCCCCCGCCGCCAGAAATGGAGGTTGGAGACGTAATTCCCCACATAGGGAACAAAGGGAAAGGGAAAATAGGGGTTTTCCCAGAGGGGGCTTCAATCACAGACCCCCCGAAAGACAGCAACCCAAGATCACCTACAGAAACCCCCGATGGGGAGGCCAAACTTGGAACAGGGGAGCAGCCACTGGCTGGGGAAATACACCCCGAGACAGAGAGAGAGAGAGAGCAGGAACCTCAAGACCAACACCACCATTGGAACCAGGACATGAGTGGCAGAACAGGAAGAACCCAGGATTGGGAGAGGAACAACTCAACAACAGAATGGCAACAAGAAAGGGGAGACGCCCTAGAGGGAAGAGAGGGGGGAAGAAGAAAACGCCAAAGAGTATTAGGCGAAGGAATATACAATCTCAGCGATGCCACTTTTACGGATGAGGAATGGCAAGTCTTAGATCTTGGTCTAAAATTCGCACCTGACAAATCTCTAGACAAATTTGATACCTATATTGACTTGCAAAAATTCATGAGGAAACTGAATCTAAAGAAACATTTTGCCATGAATACAGACTCACACACACAGGAAATATCAGTGTACACACACACCACCTTGAAAAATAAATCTTTATACAATCCCAAAACACCAGGCAATCAATGTCTGAGTGCCTTTAGAAAAATGGTAGAGAAGGACATTAAAAATCTTGAGAAGAAACAACACAGAGGGAATAAAAATATCTGGAAAACTATCAAACAAATTGGTGAAAAGAAAGTGGTTATAAGGCCTGCAGATAAGGAAGGAGGATTAGTTATACTCAAAAAAACAGACTATGAGATGGAAATGAATAACTTGCTACAAGTACCAGATACATATGAGAAATTAAAGAAGAACCCAGCACCTGTTTACAAGAAGCAACTTTTAAAGTATGTGAAAAAGGGAAAAGCTCAGGGAATTTTAAACAAGAAGGAAGCCACTTATATCATTTCTAAATCTACCAAGACTCCAGTCATCTACCAGGTGCCCAAGATACACAAACGACTTAAAAAGCCACCTGGCAGGCCCATTGTGAGTGGCATAAACTCAATTTTTTCAAGATTAGGAGAATATTTGGATCAGTTTCTTAAACCCCTGGTGACGATGGGCAGATCACATCTCAAAGACAGCACACAATTAATAGTGGAGTTTCAGAATATTGAGAATACAGAAAATTGCCTATTGGCAACTATAGACGTTGATTCCCTGTACACCAGCATCAGACAGGCAGATGGACTAAAGGGAGTAGAGATGGCACTACATCAATTTACCACAATGAAACAGGAACAAATTTTGTTTATTCTGGAGGGGCTGAGGATGGCCATGATGAACAACCATTTCTGGTATAAAAAGGATTTTTATGTACAAAAGAAAGGGGTAGCTATGGGGGCACGCTACGCCCCTAGTGTAGCGAACCTTTTTATGGATATGTGGGAAGCTGAGTACATATATGGTCGTAATATACCACAACTCAAACTCTATAGACGATACATTGATGATTTGATCAAACAGCGGAATCTCTAGAGAGCTTCATACAACAACTCAATAGCAATAGGTATGGAATTACCTTCACAGGGAAATGGCACGCACATACCATCGACTATCTGGATTTGCAAATCTTCAAGGAGGGAGGTATATTAGCCACCAAAACCTTCTTTAAAAAGACGGACAGGAATGGCTATATACCGGTGTCCAGCTGTCACCATCCAAAGTGGACAGGGTACATACAGTTGTATTCAAAATTATTCAACCCCCACTGAAATTGATTGTTTTGGCCAGTTTGACATTGATTTTGATCATTCAGTCATCCTGCTTACAATTTAATCAAAGAGGCACGTGTAGGTCAGACAAATATAACATATCATTTATAATGAAATAACCACAAATGTCTTTTCTGTGCTCACATCATTATCAGTTTTATTCAACCCCCAAGTGACATTCAATCTTAGTACTTAGTACAACATCCTTTTACAGTTATAACAGCTTTTAAACGTGAAGCATAGCTTGACACAAGTGTCTTGCAGCGATCTACGGGTATCTTCGCCCATTCGTCATGGGCAAAAGCCTCCAGTTCAGTCACATTCTTAGGCTTGCGCACTGCAACTGCTTTCTTTAAGTCCCACCAGAGGTTCTCAATCAGATTTAAGTCTGGTGACTGCGATGGCCACTTCAAAATGTTCCAGCCTTTAATCTGCAACCATGCTCTAGTGGACTTGGAGGTATACTTGGGATCATTGTCCTGTTGAAAGGTCCAACGTCTCCCAAGCCTCAGGTTTGTGACGGACTGCATCACATTGTCATCCAATATCTCCTGGTACTGAAGAGAATTCATGGTACCTTGCACACGCTGAAGCTTCCCTGTACCTGCAGAAGCAAAACAGCCCCAAAGCATGATTAAACCCCCGCCATGCTTCACAGTGGGCAAGGTGTTCTTTTCATTATAGGCCTTGTTCTTCCTCCTCCAAACATAGCGTTGATCCATGGGCCCAAACAGTTTCATCAGTCCACAGAACACAATCCCAAAACTTCTGTGGTTTGTCCACATGACTTTTGGCATACTGCAGTGGACTCTTCTTATTCTTTGGAGACAGCAAGGGGGTGCGCCTGGGAGTTCTGGCATGGAGGCCTTTATTACGCAGTGTGCGCCGTATTGTCTGAGCAGAAACTTCAGTACCCACATCTGACAAATCTTTTCTCAGTTCCTCAGCAGTCACACAGGGACTTTTCTCCACTCTACGCTTCAGGTAGCGCACAGCAGTCGAAGTCAGCATCTTCGTTCTGCCATGACCAGGTAGCGTTTTAACAGTGCCCTTTGCCTTGAATTTGCAAATGATGCTTCCTATGGTGTCTCTTGGTATGTTTAACATCTTTGCAATCTTCTTATAGCCATTGCCCTTCCTGTGAAGAGTAATCACCTCTTCTCTTGTCTTCCTAGACCATTCTCTTGACTTCACCATGTTTGTAACCACACCAGTAAATGTCTAGAAGGAGCTGAGTATCACAGTAATTTTAAAGCTGCCTAATTAATGCTTATTAGGCTTTATTGCTGCTCCCTGACATCCACAGGTGTTTTCAATACCTGATTGAATACACTTCAATGAACCTCTGTTCTTCAGAGTGGTAGTCTTTAAGGGGTTGAATAATTGTGTAAATGAAGAATTCACAAAAGAAACATTTACTACTGTATTACAAAACCGATTGATGTCATTTTAGTTGCATATGGTTCTTTAAGAAGTCCTTGTAGGATTTCATTCTGAATACAATTACAAATGTACACTAAATTCCCTAAAACCCTTTACAGCATTGGGGGTTGAATCATTTTGAACACAACTGTACCTAAAGGGCAGCTACTTCGAATTAGGAGAAACTGCCATCGGATAGAAGATTATGATACACAGTCTGATGTGCTCATCAGAAGATTTCTGGAAAAAGGCTACAAGTCAGATATGCTGATAAAATTAAAAGCAAATATCCGCGACATGGACAGGGGAACAATGCTCAAGAAAAAAGAGACACAAAAGATACCTACCATGGATATGGCCTTTATTACGGGGTACAGCAACCAATATCAAGAACTTGAAAACATTTTCAAGAAATACTGGCTCATTCTGAGAGAGGACAGGACTTTATCTACCTTACTGCCCCATCGACCCAGATTTATTTACCGGAAAGCACCAACATTAAGGACACACTTGGTTCATAATGTTCTTGACCCTCCTAAACAAGTGAACATTTGCCCAGAACTTAAAGGTTTCTACAGATGCCAAAGGTGCCTACCCTGCAGAACTAATAGACCACAACCTCGTAGAAAAACTACTTTCAAGTCCCAAGTAAACAATAAAGAGTTCCAAATAAAAGAATTGATAACCTGCAATAGCACACATGTGACTTATGTCATAGAGTGCCCCTGCCGTCTACAGTACGTTGGCCGAACCACCAGACCCTTACGAGTAAGAATACAGGAACACATCACCAACATACGAAATGGGTTCCCCAAACAGTCTTTCAAGGCATTTTGATGAAAAACACCACAGGGATCCCTCTTGTCTCACCTTTTATGGTGTTGATATTATCAAGGACCATTGGCGAGGGGGCAACAAAAAGATCCAGGTTTCCCAAAACGAGACTCGCTGGATACACAGGATGGGGTCTCTAGCTCCTGGAGGCCTCAACCTGGACATTGACTTAAATTGTTTTATTTCCAATTTCTAGTAGATTCAGCCTAATATATAACTATCTAAAATCTAGTATACAATGACTTCTATAAAAACCCACGGGTTTGGGTGTGCACAATTATACACCTATACCACTTTGGATATCCTTTCCCAGATATCACAGCAATGAAGTTGAAATTTTTATTTAAAAAAAAAAAAAAATTGTTAACGTATAGCCTTTGATTAGTTACCAATTTTCTACCTGAGCTTCTTCTGTGGTGCACATCCCCTTTTGGGGTTCCACAACATATCACGCATATAAAACATCATATATACACATCTGTATATCATTTTGTATTTTTTTCTATTTATTAATATTTTTTACACTCATCTATCATCCAAGGAGGAAATGGCCTCTTATCGTATACCCTCCTTTTTGATTTTCCCCTATTAAAGGGGTCCTACAATACTTCACCCCTGTTGAGTATACACGTGCACTATTTTGAGATACTCTCTTCCAGACAACACGCCAGTAAGTTGGAATACCTCGGTTAACCAATCACTTAATGGGGAGTACTAGTCTCATACCGTAGATCTCTTCCCTTCGATTGTGGTTCTTACCCACCATAGGGTCTTTACTAAATCTGACCCACAACAGCATTCCACCCCAATTAAGATGGCTGATTTTGGGTTTGCACTGTATGACTTGGAGTCCCCCATTGAAAATACATATTCAGGAAGGGTACCCGTTCCTTGAGGTATACCATTTGTGGCTCAAACATATGAGCTCCATCCATTAGCTCCCTAATGGGACCCTACCATTTATATCTTAAAGTGGAGTTCCACCCATAAATATAACATTACATCAGTAGTTTTAAAAAAATGTCATTAGTCCTTTATGAAAAAAAACATTTTTTTTAGATGCCTTCAAAGTGTTGTTGCTAGGCAGAATAGTTAATCTTCCCACTTCCTGCACCTAGGTGCTTAATGCTTCCTAACCTACACTGCACAGACTCCTGGGAATGTAGTGGGTGTAACTTTCCAGGAGTCTGTGCACTCCCCAGTCTCAAAGAATCATGTGACTTGGACAGCACAGGTGCAAGGCTGAAATCCAGGAAGTCATACAGTCTGGCTTCATGATGCCCACGCTTAAGATGGCCCCAGTCAATTTTTATTTTATAAAGTGTCTAAATGCTGTAACAACCTAACAAAACGGACCTTAGTTTACAGACTAACTTTACTAGAATACATTAAGCTTGTGTATTACAGGGGTATTTATATTTAAAAAGTGAAATTGTGGCCGGAACTCCGCTTTAATATCGGCACCATATTGAGTGCTCTAGTGATCAACCCCCTAAGGTTTTTTTTACCTGTCGTCAGATCAATATTTGTTTCCATTTAATATTTATGGTTTATATAATAACTATGCATTAACCATTCAGTAACATATTATTCAATATTACCCCAATGGGTGTACAACTGCTATTAAAGTGGATTACACGCCATACACCGGGACTGACAATTAGATATGTGATTTCTTGTTCCTCCGTTTCAATATTAATTATTTCCTTTCTTAGAACCTTAAACTGAAAGCAATTACCATTTACACCATGCTCTTTCAAAAAATATCTCCATTAATTCTCTACCATACTACCAACACCATATAGTAGCGGTATACATATTAGACCTCATCAGTTTGGCTATTTCAGGGTTAATGAACTCATCTTATGGGCGTCCCATAGCTGAGTTCCGCTCCCCTTATAAACTATAACATCTCCCTATTTTGAACTATCCGAGCTGCCATTGATATACATTTGCCTGTTTATGGACAAGTTGATCTATTTATTTCTTCATTCTGTAATGTATTTAATGTCTTATGAGCGGCGGCTCATAATGATCATCTCGCCTCCTGCTTTTGGCACTTCCATGGGTTAAAAACTAGGAGGGTACTCTTCATTGGATTAGGTCTACCCAATCACCTTTCTCCCTGGAGGCGTGATACATCTGCCGCCGCATATAAAGTAACCAGTACGCATCAGGCTTGTATCACCTTTGAAAAAGTCACATGACGAAACGCGTCAGATGACCCACTTACAAGACTGTACGTACACTCGCACGCTACCTGGCAGCACGCCAACTTCCCAGCTGTTAGCTGCCAGATCTGACACGGACGCCGAAGGAGGATACGAACGGCGGTGTCGGCAGTTTCTTTACACACAGCTAGTGTGGGATAGGCGGTCAGACCAGTGTGCTTTCTTTATTTTTTAGTCCTTTGTTTTTAAGACTGTCTTGTGTGGAAGGCACCCATTTGTTTGGGACCTTTCGTGAAGTTTATACTTCGATTTTAATTAACCAAATATTTTTATAATACATTAGTTTTTTGGAAAGTCCAAAAACTACAACATATTACGCTATGTGGATCCTTTTTTTGTGTTTTTTTACCTACTGAGTGACATCACTGTTGGAGCCCGAGATATACTTCCAAAGACCCCCTGTCCCTGGCAACTAAGGGGTGTTGTGGATCAACAAGAGGAGACCGCACATCAGCAGACGCCAAGGTACCACCACCAAAACCGCCTTTTGCCCCCTGGGGGCGACGACATCTGGTGAGTGGGGATACATGAGGGGGAGCACAACTGTCACCATTGCTGGAGTATAACAGATCAGCACTTAAAGTCACCATTTTTCACTGGTTAACTCGCACCCAGGAATTATCTGAAGAATTTGAACTCTGCCACAGCATTTCCCAGTGGACACACTGGGATTTATATAACTCTTTTTTAATTTTACCTTTCTTCATATTTTATGGATTCACTTGTTAACTAGGATCCATGACATAAGATCTGCTTAAGAGATTGAAGGTTCACCCTAGTGTCAGGCTTGACTTCTAACCATATTGTTGTATTTACACATTTTTGCCTGCCTGCACAGTATCCTGTCTTGATCATTGGATACTATATTTAATAATTTGGGGGATACTTAACCACTCCTGGTTTATCCCTTTACGTATCTCACCTAACTTAGCTACTGTGGGACTGTCATTTTTTTGGGCAGTTGTTTTGTGTTTTTTTTTGTTCTTTTTGTGTTCTTTCCGGTTCCGGGATATTTTCTCACCTAATAGTATTGCACTTAAGTCAGTATGCCTGTGGAATATATATCACCAGTACTATAGGAATATAATACATCTCTTTTTCTACCCACCCTACTAATCACGCAGCACTGTGACATTAGAGGCCTGCACAGGGTCCTGACCTTCACTTAGTGTCTTTTTTTTTTTCTTACTTGTTTTTTGCACATGCAATATATTTTATTATACTTTTCTGTGATTTGCTATAACACTATTTGAGACACACTTACACTGTGACAGACTGTCAACAGCTGTATAATTGACAGTACATCTCTATTGGCATTATTAACGGGTAATCTGTCAGGCCCCCACACACGGGGGTGTGCCATACCAAAGGGAATCCACTCCATTGGATTCATCCCTTATACTGATTACCCAACACCTGTTTGTAAACAGGGACTATGACCATCACATGGTGATCTAGCCAACTTTGCAGCACCACCATCCCACCTTTCAGACTTACATACTACTGATCCCAGCACTGAGATCTTCTAGGGAGGCAGCAGCAATACCACATCCTAAGCGCGGATTTCTATACTTGTTGATTTCATGTTATTACAATGTTTGCTCTAATATTTCAAAGCAGGGCTTGTTACTGCACTCAACAACAGAATCTGTGAGGGGTTACAGTGTTGTGGCACCACCACCAATGTCTAAGACCGAATTTTTCTGCCCCTGGCTAACAGGGGCGTGTAATTACAATTACAAATTGGTGCGCCTACCAAGAGTAACTGTGAGGGCTTACAGTGTTCTGGTACCACCAACACCTAACGCACAATTTTCTGCAGAGTATATAGGGCAGACCGTATAGTATATACAGGCGGTCCCCTACTTTCAAACATTCGACTTACAAACGACTCCTACATACAAACGGAGGGGGACAACAGGAAGTAAGAAGTAAATTTACCCCTAGGAAGGGAAATTCTCTCCTGTAAGAGTGCAAGTGGCAAACTAAATAATGTGCCAAACAATATAGGCCCAGATTCACAAAGCACTTACGCCGACGTAATCACGTTACGCCGACGCAAGTGCAAATGTGCGCCGGCGTATGTGTGCGCCAGACCCACAAACCAATATGCGCCTAAAAACAGGCCATCCTACGCCGACGTAGCTTGCACACGCTGGCGTAGCGTGGGCGCACATATGGGCTGGATGCACGGTGCTGCTCCCATTGATTAGCCATTCAAACATGCAAATGAGGGAAATACGGCGATTCACGAACGTGCGCATAAGTTGTACGGCCGGCGTAAAGTTATTCCCCATAAATGAGGTGCAACCCGGCAACAGACGTGCACAAGTTAGCTGGAGAGCAGCTGCAGCAGCACCGTTACGGACGAGCTGAGCAACCACACTTGCAGGACAACACATCCGTATGCCAACATGCCAGGGGCAGCCATGGTCCTAGCACTACTGGATCAACAGGCATGGAGGAGGGCACAGGAGAGGATATACCGAACGCGCATGAACGTCTTTGGCATGGGGGAATCGGAGGTGTACCGCATCTTCAGATTCAGCCCTGATGCCATCCTGGAATTAGCCACAGCCCTGCATGATGAAATCGCCAGCCAGACAGAACGCTCACATGCAGTGCAGCCACTGGTCAAGGTACTTGCAACACTCTATTTCCTCGCCAGTGGATCTTTCCAACGTACAAGTGGAGTCATGTCTGGGATGTCACAATCCACCATGAGCAGATACGTGCACCAGGTTGTCCCCGCAATCCTCACACGCATGTCCCACCACATCATCAAACCCACACATGAGCACCTGCGGCAGAAGGCAATGCAGGATTTCTACAGAATTGCCGGATTCCCACACACTGTCAGGGCCATTGATTGCACACATGTGGCACTACGGCCCCCCGTGCCACAGAGCACATATACCGCAATCGTAAGCAGTGGCATTCCATCAATGTACAGGTGATAGCCGATGCCCAATGCCTCATATGGCACGTCCGTGCCAAACACCCCGGGGCCAGCCACAACAGCTACATATACTGTCAAAGCAACATCCCAACAGAATTCGAACAGAACGTGTACAGGTACAGCTGGCTGGTTGGTGAGTGACATGGGTGTCAGGCATGACTGTCCGACCCCATGATGCAGACATCACGAGGAGCACATGCACGGCTAACATCCTCCTGTTTTTTCCCTTCCAGGTGACTCTGCATATGCACTTGGGCCCCATCTCCTGACTCCATACCGGAATCCCCAAACTAGAGGCGAGAGAAGATACAATGCTGCACACATACGCACCCGTGCAGTGGTGGAGCGCACAATTGGCATCCTGAAGTCCCGTTTCCGATGCCTGGATAAGTCCGGGGGGGCCCTGTTGTATTCCCCAAACTTTGTGTGCCAGATCATTGGTGCATGTTGCATGCTGCACAACTACGCCATGAGAAAGGGCCTGGAGATTGACATATGTGATGACCTGACCCCCAAGCCACACAGTCCCCCCCTGCCCAAGGCTACCCCGTCTGCTGAAGGAACAGCAGTCAGGAGTTGCCTCGTGGAACGCATCTTTGCGCGTTAAACACACACATTCATCATGGCACATGGACAATGCACGCATGCACACCACTGTGGTCCCTAACTCACACACCACATCCACCTCACATTGGTTTAGCCCAAGTCCACCGCGCGGGACTTGGGAGCAGCAACACCACGCCAAGGCCCCAATGATGTTGCTGTCCATTCATACCACATTCACCTGGTCGTTGTCCAGTCACCACTTCTGCACTCCTGACCGTGTACAGTCTGATGGTGCTGTGACATCCGTGTAAAAAATAAATAAAATTGGAATCATGCCATTGACCGACATGGCATGCCCTCACAGGTGCACGGCACATGCATCTGTGCACGTCACACAAATAAAAAAAAAAAGCTCAGACTGAGCTGCACTCGTCCTCAGGACAGTCATTTGCCCTCTCGTGGGCCAGGCCTCGTGCCCAGGGTTCTGCTCCTTAGTTGTTGTGGCGATGACTCGGGTGGGGGGGGGGCGTGGGGCATCACAGGGAGGTTCATCCCCTGGGCTGTCGCTCCTGGAGCTGATGGCAGATGTTGCCTGCATCCCCTCCAAGGCATTGGCAATGCGTGTCAGCACACCATTGGTCTCTGCCTGCAATGGCCTCTGCCTGGCATTGTGCTGGCGCTGTAGGCACCTGTTCTGGCGACAGTGTTGGCCTGGACTATCACACCCAGGCTCCTCACCTCCACCACAATCCCTGCTGCTGTAGCCTGCAGCTCCCCAATTGCCGTGGTGTGCCGTTCCTGGGTGGCCTGCACGTCCGATCCCTGGCCCCCAGATGTGGAAGGACCCCCCTGCTACCATATGGTGATGCATGGCATCCAGGGTCTGTGACTGGTCACAGAGGCATGTGGCCATGGCTGCGCAATTGGCATTCACCTCCTGCAGGCAGCCAGAGATGGCCAGGGTATGAGCAGCCTGCTGGCTGGGGCACTGCTGCATTGCGCCTGTGGTGCCCTGCACAGCCACTGTGCACTCAGCCTGTGTCTTTGCCGAGGACCCAACAAAGGAGGACAGGCTGTCAGCCACACGGTGGAGGTCACTGGCTATTTCTGCCATGTGGCGTGTCTGGCGGGCCTGTTCCCTCTTCATCCCTTCTTGGAGGGATTCGGCTACACCCCTGGTCTTGCACAGAGCCTTCCTCTGAGATGTAGACGGTTGTGTCCATCTTGACGGGGTGGCCCTCGGGGGGTCCCTCTGGACGGGGTAGCCCTTGAAGGGGTTCCTTTGGACGGGGTAGCCCTCAGGGGGGTTCCCCTGATAGGCGTGGAGGTCGCCAGGAGGTCCACCGTTTTAAAGGGTCCGGCAAAGATGGTATCCTCAGCGAGGTACAGGCATTCCTCCTGATGGATGTCCACCTGCTCCTCCACAACGACCTCAAGACCAGATGTGTGGGCACTCCCCTCCACCGTTTTTTCGTGGCTTCCCAGGGGGTCAGACTGAGGAAGATGATGTTCCATGGATGGCGTGGGTCGTCCAGCAGCAAAATATGGCCCAGCTCCCTCCAGAACATCTGTGGATGACACACAGCATTCACATGTTGGTGGACCCACACACTTGTCACATGTTCCCTTGCACCCCTTCACATGCTCCACACCGGATGGGGGATGAAACACACTTACCTCTCATCAAGTCCTGCTCGCTGGAGTCAAAGCCCTCCAGGCCCTCCACCTGCTCCTGCTCCAGGCAGCTGGCAATGACCTCCTCCTCAGCTGTCACATTTAGAGTCAGAGCTGATACGCCTCCCGTGCCCCTGAGGTGCCTTTTCATTTTGGTCAGCTTCTCCCTGACCCGCCGACGCATGTCATTGATCTTTTTTTGAACCTCCTTCCAGGTCCTGGTTTCATGGCCAAGGGTATTTATCTCCAGGGTCAACTTCTGAAGGAACTCTATCTTCCTGGCCTTGCTGGTCCTCCCGCTCTGTGCGCCATGGAGATAGGTATCATATTTGGAGATGGCAGAGGTCAGGATCGCCCTCTCATCCGCAGAGAAATTCTTCTTCCTCTTGTCCCTGTCAAACTCACTATCTGACATGTTGGCACAGGTCACAAAAGTACGTCTGCACCAGGGAACGCAAGCAAAGAAAAGTATACCACTCTATAAAACAATTAATCCCTGTTGCTTCCGTCCCAACAACCCAAGAGGGTGCTGGCTGTGCTCAATTAGCATGGTACTTTTGCGATGGACGTGCGTCTGGCTGGGCGTACTTATGGTCTCCGCGTATGCGCATGCGCAGTTCGTGATACGCCGGGCGTAAAACACTGCACCACGCTCGGACCATCATTTGCATGGGGTCACGCCCACTTCCACCTACGCCAGCGTACGCCTATGAAACCCACGCCACGCTGGCGGAGCATTGGGAGCACTGGCTTGCTGAATTCAATGCTTACCTCTCCGTGCTACACTGGCGTGGCGTACGGCGGCGTAATGTGCGCCCGCTCTCTGTGAATCTGGGCCTAAGTGTCCAAATAAACCTCAAATGCTGAAGACGTATGTCACACAATGCAAAATAATCATTGAAAAAACTTCAAATAGTACAAGTGCAAATGACATGTGCTCTGAAACAATCACATCTGCAGTGAGGCCCGGAGCAGAAGACAAATCTGCAATAAGCGGAGGGCCGGCCATGACAGGGTTAACAGAAACCCTTGGCTGGTAGGTGGGAGTGGTTAGAGAGAGGGCAGTGGGGAGGGGAGGAGAGGTTATAAATTCCTCCTCCCCGCGTTCCCGGGCAACACGACGTGGGGGAGAAAATTTGAGGTAGGAGTGCTTCTGGGGAAAAGTTTTGCTTTGTCAGAATGGCGGCAGTTGAAGGCATGCTGGCCAAGCTTAGGGCGGAAGCCGAGCGGCTCGGCGAGGGGTGGCTGCTGGCTATGCTGGAGCCGCTCCTCCCGCATGGGGGAGAAGTAGGAACACCTGAGACGGGGAGGGAGGCCACGCAAGCGTGGCGGTTGCGGCCTCTGGAGCGCTACTCCCCAGGCCCATCAACCAGGCAGCAGATGAGAGAGGGGAGCCCCATCCGGGCTCCAGTGCGGCGGTCAGGCCCGCCCGGCGTGATGATCAGTTTGCTGCGGGCTCCGATCCCGGTTGTGCACCGGAGGTCCCGGAGCCCCGGCGGGGGAGCTCTATCGCAGCGGTGGCTAGCCCCTTACCATCCGCGGCTGGCCACCTCCAATCCAGCCCAGAAGAGAGGGGGCTAGGGGGAGTGGAAGACCGCAGCAGGAGGAGCAGAAGAGCGGCACCCAAAAAAGCGTCGGCGAAATCCGTGCACGGGTCCAGAGTGCGCAGGGAAAGTGATGCCAGCTCTGGGCCCTCAGCCGCCAGGCCCGAGTCGCCTGGTGTGCCATCATCTGAGGAGGACGTCCGGCCCGGGGACCGTTCAGAGGGTGAGCTGTCAGGATCGGAGGAGGAGTTCGTGCCCAGGACGGAGGTTGCTGCGAGGGAGACGAGTCGGTCGGCTGGTGGGATTGCTTCCAGGCAGCCCGGTAAGTCTATTTCATCTATTTCTCCTGTTTTACAGAATGTTGGTGGTTCAGTAGGGGGACGGGGGGAGGGGCCCCGAGGTCGGTTGGTAGGGCCCGCAGTGGCGGGGGGGAGCTGTGTAGGGTCCAATGCATGTGGGGAAAAGGCTGGGGTGGATGCAGGCTTGCAATGTTTTTTGGTGGGGTTGGAGGCATTGGTGAGCCAGCTGAAGGGGGGGACAGCAGCTTGGGTTCCGGCAGGCGGAGTTAGCGTGGCGGCGTCCACGGATGTGGCAGCAGTGCCGGTGGCGGAAGTGTCCGTGGCTAAGGGGAAGAGCGCGGTAGTGGATGGGGCGAGTACCGCGGGGCAACCTGGAGACAAGGCTGATGCAGGGGGGGACTCCGCAAAGAAAAGGGATCTGGTCCGGTTGGTGGACGCGGCAAAAGGGGAAGTATATACGTGTTACGAGGCGCCCCTGGGTTCACATTTGAAGCGAGGTGAGGGAAAAAATTTGGAAGAGCGAATATGTGGAGACATTCGCACTGTTGCCTCTGGAGAAGTTTAACCTAGACTGGGTTAAGCCGGAGGAGTCCAAAAAAGAGGACGAAGAGAAAAGGAGGTATAGGCTGATACCCAGGACTTTTGCGAATTGGTTGCAGGCGTATTCGATCATGGCGAGCGTGATCGGCGAGAAGAACCCCGAACACTGTTCGGCGCTTTTCAGTTACCAGGAGGCGATCAGCGAAGCCTATAGGTGTTACGGAGGCATGGGGTGGCTCCGTTACGACGAGAAGTTTAGGCAACGCAGGGCGATTAGGCCGGACATTAGGTGGGATACCAGGACCGGAAGGTTCATTTCCACAGTGATAATCTGGGGGTGGTACAAGTGATCAATAGAGTGACGGCGTCCTCTCTCCCGGTTATTCGTCTCTTGCGGCACCTGGTGCTACGCTGTTTACAAATGAATATATTTGTGTATGCGGTGCATTTACCGGGAGTGGACAATGTAGCGGCTGACGCCTTGTCTCGGTTTCAGTGGGACAGGTTTCGGGAGTTGGTGCCAGAGGCAGAGGAGCAAGGGGTCCCCTGTCCAGAGTGGCTGTGGAGGATTCTGTTGGAATCGTCTCCCGTTGGATCAGAAAGTCGGTAAGTGAGGGGACATGGGCGGCTTATGAGAAGGTCTGGTTGGAGTGGCAGGCGCTGGTTCGTGAGGCGGAGGTGGATCCGGCTGGGCCCGAGGTAAGGGGGCTGGTGCTATATTTTTTGTCCAGGAATATGGAGGCTGGGGTGTCACAGTCTGTATTGGATAAGAAGTTGTCGAGTCTGGCTTTCCTGTTTAAGTGGCAAGGGTGTCCGGATTTTACGGAGGATTTTTGGGTGCGGCAAGCACTTAAAGGTTATAGGAAGCAAGGGCGGCGGGCGGATGCCTGGCGCCTGGTGGCATTTGAAATTCTGGGGGGAATTCTGGGGGAATTGGGGACATTGTGTTCGTCCCGGTACCAGGTGGTGTTGTTTCGCGCAGCATTTGTGCTGGCGTTTTTTGGTGCATTTAGGGTGGGGGAGTTGGTTAGCCCCTCGAAAAAAGTTCAGGGTGGCATGTTGGCCACGGATGTGGTATGGGCACAAGAAGGGGTCAGGCTGTTTTTAAGGAGATCCAAAACAGATCGGAAGGGGAAGGCGGTGTAGGTGTTCCCTATTGGTGGGTCGGACCTGTGCCCAATTAAGGTGGTGCGGGATTTCCTGGAAGTACGCCCAAAGTTAGATGGTTCATTTTTGCTGCACGAGGATGGGGCGCCTTTGTCACTGTATCAATTTGTGGCGGTGTTTAGACGGTGTTTGATGGCATTGGGCCTCGTGGCGAAGGATTTTTCGGCACATTCATTTAGAATTGGGGCCGCGACAGAGGCGGCACGTAACGGTCTGGATGAGGAAATGGTTAAGAGGATAGGCAGGTGAAGGTCGAGGAGGTTTCGACTGTATATAAGACCACATTTGCTGGTGAACTTGGTGTAAGAGGTTGTATATAAAAAAAAAGTAACAGAAAGGGGATGTGGGATACCTCCAATGTGCGGGGGTCGGTTTTTGGTAAGGGGAATGGGATCTTCTCCCGATGGGCATGTTTGGTGATGGATGTATTGCTTACTGTCTTTCAGGTGCAGGACAAGGATTGGTCTGGATAATGAGCCACTCCTTCGTACATTGGGGGGCTAGGAGAGCGGATGTGCGACTGGACGGTCGACAGCTGGGGGTCCCAAGACAGGAGGCGTGCATAAGGTGGCTGGGTTTTCCTGGGATGTTGTGGAGCAGGGTGGTGCCGGAAGTGCACAAGTTTGCACGGTTGGATCGTCCACCAGATGTGTTGGTACTACACGTGGGGGGAAATTACTTGGGAGTTCGTTCCATGCTAGATGTCGCACGGGACATTAAATTTGATTTTTTTTTACGGATCCGCATGTCATACCCGGATACGGTGGTGGTTTGGTCGGACATGGTGGCTAGGTCATCATGGAGGATGGCTAGGTCGGTGGAGGGGGTGAACAGGGCGCTGAGGAAGATCAACAGAGACATGGAGAGGTTTGTGATCAGGAATGGGGGACTGGTGGTCAGGCATCCGGAGTTGGAGGTGGATACATGGAGATACCTGCGGGGTGATGGAGTTCACCTGACAGACGTGGGTATTGACATGTGGGTGTTGGGCCTGCAAGATGGTGTACAGCGAGCGTTGAGGGTGTGGAGGTGCGCCCAAAGGTAAGAAGTTACCTTTGGGTGCTGGTGGCCGGTGTTTGGACTTTGCAGGAGAAGAAATTACCCCAAAGATGGATGCCATTACCCGGAGGTGGTATGGGTTCTGAAGGGGTGTTAGTTGCCAGTTTACCAAGTGTAGCTGGGAGGTTGGTTAATGGAGGCACTGCGGTCAGTGGTCGTCTCTGAGCCAGCTTGTCGGCTTGAGGCCTATGACCAGAGGTTAAGTACCGCAGTGCCCAAAATACACTAATAGGGTTAAAACTGTTTTTCTCAGGTATATATGTGTTTACATGTTATTTATTATTTAATATTTAAAGTTATTTAAATAAAAGAAGGCTGCTATGGCCAGTTTTTTACTCCAAGTAACAGTGGTGGTCTCATTATTTATTAAAGGTTAAGGGGGAGTAAAAGTGGTGGGTTTGAGCAGAAAAAGGGTAAATTATGTGATACCATAGTCAAGTGAGGCCCGGAGCAGAAGGCAAATCTGCAATAAGCGGAGGGCCGGCATTGACAGGGTTAACAGAAACCCTTGGCTGGTAGGTGGGAGTGGTTAGAGAGAGGGCAGTGGGGAGGGGAGGAGAGGTTATAAATTCCTCCTCCCCGCGTTCCCGGGCAACACAACGTGGGGGAGAAAGTTTCCCATCCACCCTCCCTTGGTTACGGGTTTGCTGGTATGGTAGTTGTAAGTTATGTTATAGTGGGTTTTGTTTTGGGTGCTTTCCTTGTTTTTGTTTCTCCCATACAGGTGCGTGGTTTAAGATGTCGTGGCGGTGGCGGGTGTTTGGACTTTGCAGGAGAAGAAATTACCCCAAAGATGGATGCATTACCCAGAGGTGGTATGGGTTCTGAAGGGGTGTTAGTTACCAGTTTACCAAGTGTAGCTGGGAGGTTGGTTAATGGGGGCACTGCGGTCAGTGGTCGTCTCTGAGCCAGCTTGTCGGCTTGAGGCCTATGACCAGAGGTTAGGTACCGCAGTGCCCAAAATGTTAAAATGGTTACAAGTTAGTGTTAATGGTGCCTGCAAAGTCCAGCACTAGTAGGGTTAAAACTGTTTTTCTCAGGTATATATGTGTTTACATGTTATTTATTATTTAATATTTAAAGTTATTTAAATAAAAGGAGGCTGCTACGGCCAGTTTTTTACTCCAATTTACAGTGGTGGTCTCATTATTTATTAAAGGCTAAGGGGGAGTAAAAGTGGTGGGTCTGAGCAGAAAAAGGGTAAATTATGTGATACCATAGTCATGAGAAATATGTAAAATAAGCATGATAAAAATGCAAGGGTTCATTAGGTGAACGTGGTAAATTCCAAAATGTGATGCAAAAATAAAATAAAAAGCTTCTTCAGTGCCTTCTAAGGTGCAAATGTGCATAGTGATGGCTCTTCAGTGCCTTCTACTAAGGTAAATGGATGGCCCCTTACCTCACTGCTGTGAGGTTACAGCATATAAGAAAAGCCTGAGTGTATCCAGCGTAATCCAGCCTGCCTGGATGGTGCCTTGGGTAATCCCTGGATGTGGTCCTTGGTTGTGGGGAGCGGCTCTTGCGTCTGTGGTTTAAGGGGTCTCCGGATGCCGTGCATTTATGATAGCAGGGAAGGTAAAAGGAATCCCAGGATAGTGTAGTATGTTTTAACTACAATTGCAGCTACTGGCATTATTCAGATATCCTTCTCTTCTGCTGCTGGAGATTCTGTGCACCATAAGAACGATCAAAGCGGCAGTTCCGCAGCTTGATCGTTCTTATAGGCAGTGGTAGGGGACGTCCCCTCCCACCGCCTCCCGCCGCCATCCAGTGTTTCTCCATTCTCTCCCGTGCCATCGAACAAGTCGTCTGGGTATTATATCTATGACTGTCGGAGGCCCGGACACGACGTTATGACATCACACCCGGGTACACGGAAGTAAACAAAGCCGCGGCTAAAAGCATGAGATTGGTGAATTTTTTTTCCGATCTCATGCTTTCCAGCCTGGAGGAGAGATGCAGGGTCTTATTGACCCCACATCTCCCCATAAAGAGGACCTGTCACAAAAAAAAAAAGATGAAAATCGCCCCTGTCCCCGGTAGAAGCGAACACACACGCAAGTCCGCACACATATGTAAACAGTGTTCAAACCACACATGTGAGTTATCGCCGCGTGCGTTAGAATGCGTGCAACAATTCTAGCCTAGACCATCTCTGTAACTCTAAACTGGTAACCTGTAAAAAAAATGAAAGCAGCGCATATGGAGATTTTTAAGTACCGAAGTTTGGTGCCATTCCATGAGTGTGCGCAATTTTAAAGCTTGACAAGTTCGGTATCTATTTACTCGGCGTAACATCATCCTTCACATTATACAAAAAAATTTGGCTAACTTTACTGTTTTGTTATTTTTAAATTTACAAAACCGTTTTTTCCCCCAAAAAATGGCGTTTGAAAAATTATTGTGCACATACCGTGCGAGATAAAAAGTTGCAATGACCGCCACTTTATTCCTTAGGGTGTCTGCTAAAAAAAAATGATATAATGTTTGGGGCTTCTGAGTAATTTTCCAGCAAAAAAAATATGATGTTTACATGAAGGAGAGAAGTGGCAGAAGTGGTTAAAGGAATATTTCACTTTCATTGTTTCACTTTAAAGCGGAGGTCCGTTAAAAAAAAAAAAAAAAAATTAAAAGTCAGCAGCTACTAACACTGTAGCTGCTGACTTTTAATAAGGACACTTACCCGTCCTATTTGCCAGCGATGTCGGCCCCGCCGAGGCCGATCCTCTATCCTGGCAACTCCAAGCGCCGTTTCCTACTGCGCATGCGCATTCGCTTTGTGAATGGGCCGGCTGCTTTCTGGGATACACACAGTTACACACAGAGAATCTACCGCGGAAGATGAAGAGGCAGATTCGGCACTTCCGCATAGCAACAGCTATTTTTTTTTGGGTGAATTTTTTTTTTTCAGGGTGGAACTTCGCTTTAGACATTATTAAAATCACTGCTCCCGAAAAAACGTCAGTTTTTAAAACTTTTTTTTGCATTGATACATGTCCCCTGCGGCAGGGCCCAGGTCCCCAAACACTTTTTATGACAATAACTTGCATATTAGCCTTTAAAATTAGCACTTTTGATTTTTCACATTCTGGTCCCATATAGGTAGATTCACAAAGAGTTAGGCCGGCTTATCAGTAGATAAGCCGACATAACTCCGAATCTACGCTGCCGTATGTTTAAGAGTATGCTCAAACAGAGATACGCTTAAACATATCTAAGATAGGCCGGCTTGCGCCGTCCTATCTTAGATTGCAATTTTTTGGATGGCCGCTAGGTGGCGCTTCCATTGCGGCCGGTGTAGATTATGTAAATGAGCTTGTACGCCGATTCCCGAACGTACGCCAGGCTGCCGCAGTCGAATTACGTAGTTTCTGTAAGGCCTTAGGCGGCCTAAAGTTATTCCACCTATGAGGTGGAATAACAATGTTAAAGTATGGCCGCCGTTACCGCCGCGAGGTTCGAATTTTTTACGTCGTTTGCGTAAGTCGTCCGCGAATCAGGAGATACGTCGTTTACGTCCACGTCGAAATCAATAGGCCCGTACCGCGTACTTAGCCGCAATGTGCACTGGGAAATGTAGGCGCCCGGTGCATGCGCAGTAGCAAAAAACTTCAAAAAACGTGAGGTCAAGCCTCATTTCAATACAACACGCCCCCCCTCCAACCAATTTGAATTAGGCGCCCTTACGCCCGCCGTGTTTACACTACGCCGCCTAAGTAAGGAGGTAAGTGCTTTCAGAATCATGTACTTTCCTCTCTTACTTAAGGCGGCGTAGTATAAACACGCTAGGCTACGCCGACCTAATTTTACGCGCCCTACCTGAATCTACCCAATAGAATTTAACGTTGTTCGAATGTTCGCGCAAACTTTCGTTTTGTTCTGCCGCGAACCGAACAAGCGTGTGTTCGGCTCATCCCTATTGTACATATTGAATTATTATGTCGAATGCAGTTTCATCTTATTCACTAAGTAAATGTTTACTCTGGAAAGTGACAATTGGTTACTCATTTTAGTAAAAAAAAGTAGAAAAAAAAAAACAGCACATCGGGCATTGCTTGCAGTCGATGCCATGTGTCCTTTGTGCTGACGGCTGCCAAATAAGTTGACAGCTTCCATCTTCTGACCCATCCAACCCCACAGCAGTAATCTTCCAGTGCCTCAGGGGTTACTAGAGCCGCTGCACCTGTCACATTTGCTCATCATGAGTGCCGACTATGCCCGCCTTTTTATGTATTAAACCTAAAATGCCTTATTAAAGACAGGATGCTTTTAAAACATTATTCATTTTAAATAAATATATTTTAAAAAAAGTTTAAAGAACACCCTCTACAGATATCTTTAAACTTTCTAATACTCCTTGGTGCAAACACGCATTTGATAAGTGCCCATTTTGAATACATAATAATATCTACAGTGATATATTGTCACTAATCTGGTGTATGTACAGTGTACATATATTATTCAGCTGTAAAAAAAAAAAAAATCAGTAAAGAGCAGTAGAATAAGTGAGTTTTAACAACACTTTCTTTTCTTTCCTTAGTACTCTTCACATTGGCTGGAAATGCAGATGGAAAACCTTGCAAGTTCCCTTTTAAATTTCAAGGAAACACCTATGACAGCTGCACAACTGAAGGTAGAACTGATGGCTATAGATGGTGTGCAACCACAGAAGACTATGACAAGGATACGACTTATGGATTCTGCCCAGAAACAAGTATGAAATTAAAAACGTTTTATTAATGTGTCTTCTCATTGCTTGTTGCAATAGTTACATAGTTCCCCTGCCCATGTATACCTCACCGTTTTAATGAAGTGCCCATCAAATGCAGCCCATCAGTACCATTACTCCAGTGAATTTCCGCTTAGTTAAATTCTCCCATTATTATCACTGTCTGACCAGCCCTTGCAGCCCTTTATATCTGTGCAAGGAGCTGACTCTCCACCTCCTCATTAACACTGGGAAATCTATAACAAACTCCAATGATAACTTTTGTAGTATGCACACCTTTGTACAGTTCCACAGATAGTGCTTCAGTTTCATTACACTCTCCATCAACTAGGTCCTCTTTCACACTTGCTTTGAGATCACTTCTCATATAGAGACAGACACCACCACCCCTCTGTTTTACCCTGTCTTTCTGAAAGAGAGCATAGCCAGGAATATTAATAGCCCAGTCATATGAATAATGAAGCCAAGATTCAGCAATACCAATTAAATCATAGTTCTCCTCGTGCATCTGAGCTAATAATTCACCTATTTAGCTTGGCAGACTTCTGGCATTGGTAAACAAACACTTTAATTCACTGTCACATTTTGCACTTATGTAGCATATTTGTTAATTTAGTACAATTGGTACCATTTTCAATGGTTGTAACCTTCATATTCACCCCCCCACATTTACCCATTCCGCCCACCAAAAGGGGCTGACCCCCTCTATGACCCCCCTTCCTTTTAGGTGCAAACCATCTTTAGCATATAGGTTGAATTGTACCCCAAAGAAAAGTCAGCCCAGTGCTCTAAAAACCCATATCCATCCTTCTTACACCAGGGGGGTTATTTACTAAAGGCAAATCCACTTTTCGCTACAAGTACACTTGAAAGTGCAGTCGCTGTAGATCTGAGAGGGAGATCTAAAAAGGGTGGATGCTCTGCTGATTTTATAATCCAATCATGTGCAAGCTAAAATGCTGTTTTTTTATTTTACTTGCATGCCCCCTTAGATCTACAGTGACTGCACTTTCAAGTGCACATGCAGTGCACTTGTAGTGCAAAGTGGCTTTGCTTTTAGCAAATAACCCCCAAGATCTTTAGCTAAACATTCAGTTCTCTAATCTCCCCCTGTCTTTTGTGTGTTGCGCATGGCACAGGCAATTATTCAGGGAATATCACCTTGGAGGTCCTTCCCTTTTACTTGCAGCCTAGTTCTTTAAATTGGTTCTTAAGAAACCTCCACCTTCCATATATTCTATCATTGGTTCCAATGTAGACCAAGACAGCTGGGTCATGCCCAGCCCCTCCTAGTAACTTATCAACCCGGTCCACCACGTGCCGAACCCTGGCACCAGGGAGACCTCAAAACCTTCAGATGAGGCGATCCTGACAACAAATTATTCTATCAGTCTTTCTGATGATGCCATGTAGTGCAAATGTCTGTTTCTTTACAAAACAGGTGAATTAGGCATATATAAAATTATTCTAATACCTATTTGTACACAAATGTATACACCATCAACACATTTTAATTCAATAACTATTGTTTTTCCCACTGTAATATTTATTAGGTTTTAAATAAAATGAATTGAACAATAAGAACTTTATTTTTTGATGAAACGGTGCTGGTGAAAGCTCACAAATGTTGCTTGTTACAGTGAACTGGTACATTTTCCCAGTGACTGTGCTATGAGGCTTCATTAGCCTCATATCTACAAAAGTGCAACAAATCTCACCTTTGCCCTTAAGTTTTATTGCAAAAAATATGCGTAACTTTTTACCTTTTTTTATTTTCTTTTTAGAAATTACTATCTTTGTTTTGCATGTCTTTTTGACATCTCAGACCTCCTTTTTATCTTTTCATCTTATCTTTTCTTGTTATTCGTGCATATTTTTCCTGCGTTTCATCCTGCCTTTTCCCTTCTGCATCTTACCCATCCTTCTCCTCTCATGCCCCGTATACACGATCGGTTTTCCTGGTAAAAAGTCCTGCCAGCTTTTTCCCCCTACACACGGACGGTTTTCCTGGCAGGAAAACTGCCATGAGAGCTTTGGCCGGGAATCCCGGCCGTGTGCATGCTCCACCGCTGTGTTTCCATAGGAAAACTGCCATGGAGCATACACACAGCCAGTTTTCCCAGCCAAAAACTGTAATTTCTGTAAAAAACTGTAAAGTGGAAAACTGGTCGTGTGTACGAGGCATTACAGAGTTAACAATTCTTTCCCTTTGTTTAGCATCAGTTCTCGTCTCCTGATGTCAAAAACGTTGTTTTTCCTGACGAGATTCTTGGCAAGAATCTCTTGCCGCCTGAGTGTACACACACTCCTTTCAAAAGAACCATGATTCTTTTGAAAGGCAAGAACGCAGTGATGTCATCTCGTACGATTAGCATGCGCTCGTCACATTCGATGGACGACATAGAATTTAATTTATAATTAACAGTAGGCGCACAATAAGGTGGGCTTGTGGCATTATATTTACGTTCTTAAACCCAAAAATCACATTGTGGTAGTAGAAACAATTGGGGCGAGTGTGCAGGGCAGGCAAGAAGGAAAAGGTGAGAGGATAGTAAGGTAATAAAAGGAGCACTATAAAGGACAGTTGACACTAAAGGAGCAGAAGCATGGCTGACACTAAGAAATGAGAAGAAGGTTGGCATTGATAAAGATGACTGCCTAACACCGATACAAAATCAGTAGCAAGAGGGCTAATCACTTAATAGAGCTTTTGCAAAATAGGAACTAGAGAGTGCAGACTCACCCAGGACTGTAGATAATTTTTTGTTCTGGAGGGGTTCTGCAGCAGGTACTTAGTAAAAGTATTTTTAAATAACACAAATTGCGTCAAATTCATAAAGACTGGAAAAAGGAAAATCTATGTGTTGCTCATAGTAAGCAATCACATCCTTGATCCTCTTGAGAATTGAACCGGATTTCTGTTTGCCTTCTTCCAGTTTTTATGAACATAGTCCAGTGAGATTGGTGGTTCAGTGTAATAACCAATCTTACTGAGCAGGTGCAAAGGGGCACCATCTTGTGGAAGGCAGCACACTCACTGATTTTTTTTTTTTACGCAGCATACTAGGCAAAAGAAGTGGTACTGTGCAAAGTCCATACATACAGAACCTACCTCCCAACTTTCAAGCTTGAGAAAGAGGAGCATGACAGGGAGGTAGTGATCTGTGGTGCGTGTATCGGCAAAAAAGTGGGTATGGCCAAACATGATAGTGGGAGGGTCTTAAGGGACACGGTTAAACAAAACCTGGGCTTCCTTGTACCTATAAAATGTGCTGAGGCTGAGTCTTACATTATTGCTGTTGTGTTAGCCTATTAGGCCCTGACTGTTCACATGTAGCAATTTAAGATCGTGGGCAGAATTGCTGTGATTCTGCCTGCAAATTCCAAATCAGTCTGCAATTTTGGCAAAACGCAGCCCATGCGTTTGTGTGCCATTCATTTTTAGTGGCACCAAAACGTGTGTAGTTTTGAATGCTTGTTGTTGCGATAAATCACTCAACAATCACAGCAAAAAGACACCACATTGTGGTGCCAGTAAAAATGAATGGAACACAAACACATAGTCTACGTTTTGCCAGCATTGCAGTGCGATTTGGAATGAGGGCGCGGTGGCAGGCAGAATCACAGCAATATTCTGCCCACGATCCCAAATTGCTACATGTGCCTAACAGCAGGGCTCAAGTCCTGCGGGAACGCGTGGGAACGGAGTCCCTGCATTTTTTTCACAGCAGGAACGCAGTTCGCTTTGCAGGACTAGAGCAGCCGAGAGAAGCCTAGCCGCCCGAGCCGATCCTTCACTAAGCGGCGATACCCAGCTCGAGTCACTGTCAGGGGCAGGCGAACCTTTGTAATCCTTTATGTTACTGGCCGCTTCCTGTATATGGATTCATCATTCCGTCACTTCCTCCATGCCGCAATGTCTCCTGGGAGCTTTTGTCATTGTTCCCAGGAGACATTGTGGAGGTCTGTCGCGAGTCATCGCGGGATTTAGAAAGAACTTGCCTAAAGAAAAAAAAAGAAAAAAACATGCGGTTTAGTAATTATGCATATGAGCGTATCATTTTTTTTTTTTGGTGGGAGAGTGGATCTTGGGTGGGAGTTCCCACACTTTTTTCCCCAGGACTTGACCCCTGCCTAACAGGCTAACACAACAGCAATTATGGAAGACTCAGCCCAGCGCCTCAATCACCAACTCAGATACCAGTAGAATGATAGGAATAAATTCTGCAGCACTGCAGTTCTAAGCTAGCCTGACTAAGGAAGACACAAGGGAAAGAGGGACACACCTAGTAACCCTGGATGGACAGGGTGGGTCAATGGACAGAAGCAGCCAGCAGCACTTCAGAACATCATCCACATCCACATCCACGTCCACATGGCAGGCTGGTGGCTAACAACACCCTTGAAGGTCCAGCTCCTCAGCCAAGCGGCAGTCAAAGGTGAGAAGTGGCACTGCAAGGAGGTGGAACCAATAAAAATAGAGAGGACCTGTGGGCGGGTAGGCGCCCGCCACTCCCACTCTGTTCAGTGCTGCCTCCTGTCCTGGTGGATGCAGCTAGACAAGTCAAGAAGACATGATCTCATATAAAGGAACCTGGAGGCACCGAGGTGTGGAGGCGGAGCAGCGAGAGCCAGGACCCTCTTTAAAATTAAATGGACCCTGGGCAAACATTTTCAAAAGGAGCTTACTGCGGCAGATCTGGCAGAAATTGTGATTGGTTGTCAGAGGTTACAGCACACCTTACGGCTCACTGATTATTTGCTAGAGATTACAGCAAATCATTTTTGCTTGCTGATTGGTTGCCAGAGGTTACAGCACATGTTAAAGCTCACTGATTAGTTGCTAGAGGTTACAGCTCATCATTTCTGCTTACTGAGTGGTTGCTAGAAGTTACTACACATCATTACTGCTCACTGATTGGTAGCTAGACATTACAGCAGTGTGACAAAGTTCTGTTAAGCATCCCGGGAGAGTAGTGGACATGACCAGATTACATATAAGAATGGCCTAAGCCCCCATTCACATTGGAGAAACTTGTTGACCTGTCCAATCGCATGACAATGGTCATTTTCAAATTCTGCACCGATCTGAAAAAGTAGTTCCTGCACTACTTTTGATGATTTCAGGTGTGACTTGCATAGACATCTGTACATGAAGCCACACTAAGGTCTTCCAATTCACACCTAAAATTTTAATTGTGCAATTTCTAAAGAAGTTACATGATTTCAAAACCACAGTCAATGTGAACAGGGACTCAAAGGGATGATTAAACTGAACCATCCCTTTACCACCTACCTCTAAATTATTATACAGGTAGCAGCTGCATAATTGACTACACATAGCCATGACATCGATACTTGGCTTCACAGTGTCGCAACCCAACATGTCAAGTTTTACAGGCGGCGTCCCCCTAAGGCCCCTTTCACACATGCGGACCCTTCAGATCCGCCTGTAAACTTTTTCAGGCGGATCTGAACGGGTGCTCCATGTACCTCTATGGAGCGTCGGATGTCAGCGGTGACATGTCCGCTGACACCCGATCAGCCCCGATCCTCTCCGCTAAAATGTGACAGATGCAAACCTTATTTTGCATCTGTAGCGCCCCTTTACCTTCTGAAAGGACGCTATGTTAAATTTAGTGGGGGATTGAGAGAGTTATGTTGCTATCATTCTTGATTTTGTTAGATTTGGCTGTCGCCAAATCTGGATTGTTCTGTGGGTCAATCTGCGTTCCAGGGATGTGGTCTCATCTCTGGGCGGCAGGTGGCACCAGAGAGATCCAGGCGGAGCTGCTTCTTCCCAGCAGCCAATTAGAGGAGTTTTCCCTCGCGGGGCATGCTGGGAAGGGGTATTTCTGTGGCGAAGGCCGTTGTTCTGGGTTCTTTGCGGGTTCCTGGTTTCCGGGTGCGGCACCCACCTTTAGGGTGTGCGCACATCACGGGCCCCACCACTATGGCCTACCTGGCCTGGGGTCGCGTGCTACGCAGAGTTCCTGACTTTGGGCCCTCCTGGCCTGGAGCAACTACCAAGCAATGCTACCAAGGGGCACCAGTAACTTACTGGGTCCCCATTTCTACTGAGGAGATCCCAGGCTGTGAGCTGTTCGGTGGGGGATCGGCTTGAGGAGAACCCGGAGGCAGGTGATCCAAGAGGACTTGAACGAACCATCGGGATCTGGTGACCGGACATTGACAGATACACTTACACTGTCAACCAGTGACCCTAGCATGGTTTACTGGGAGGATTCGCTCTATCATTCAACTTAACCTTGCACTAGGCCTGTGGCAGAGGCCTCAACATTCAATCAGAGTCAAGTCTGTGGCAGAGACTTGTTCCTCCCAGAAACCTCAAGTGACGCTCTGGCTGCCAGGCCTGTGGCAGAGGTCTGTCCGGGGGCACTTTACACACTCTGGCTAGAGTGGCGACGTACTACAACAATTACAGAAGGCAGGACTGCTTTCCTTATCCAAAGCCTGATACTGCAAAATTTTTCTATTTTCATCAACCTATCCTGTCTACCTCAAGTTGATGTGTTGGTCGTGTTGGACCAGGAAAATAAAGCATTTGGAAAACGTAATCTACAGAGTGGACATTTGATTACTGCTCTACTCACTACCTACACTCCTAGACACTACATAGAGGTAACTTAACACGCCAATCCCAAATTCAATCAGCGGCTCCTTCGGGGGTAGCGCTACACGTGGGGGCTCGTCCGGGATTTGGCTGTTACCTCTGGCAACGGAAAATCGTGAGTAGAGATTTATTGAGAGCAAAGAGTGTCGTATTTTGAACTGTCCGGCAATGAGGGAGTTAACCTCAAATAGCTAAGCTTGGGCGTACGTGCAGCAGAACACGCACCTGAAATGTGTCCAGACAAGTTCTTCAAGTGGGAGGAGTCACCCATCCCTGCGTGAGACGTATAGCCAAGTCTTCGCGCCAAACCAGCAGAGCGACGCCCACCTGCGAGGAAGATAGAGACCATGTGCGGTATGTCTGCTTCCTTGCTATCGGCACTGTTACCCAGAAATTGAGACCCCCTACAACCTCACCGGGAGTCTCCAACATGTTTGCTCCACCTGGAGTGATAGTGACTGACACGGGTATCCGAATGTCCACCGAGGGACAGTTTGTGCTCCTGTCGAGCGGAGGATCGGAGATTTTGGGACTGTCCTGCCCTCGTTGCGGGGAATTGTCCATACGGATCCAGCCATTTGCCCGGTGCCAGAAATGCCGGGTATACTTAATTGTTGCAAAGTCATCCACTAAAGCTCCTCGGGAGTAGCGGGTGAATTATGTCACGGGAGTCGTCACTGCGGAGGAGGAAGCCACATGGCCAGAGCCATCCCCATCGTTGGAGATAGTGGAACCGGAGGTTCCGGACCCTGAAGTTATATCGGTTTCGTCCACCCTGACCCTACCCTCGGCTACCTCGCCACCTCGCTCACCGGAGGTAAGCCCTATGGACAAACCAGACCAGGGTGACGACCCTTCTAGTATGACCAGCGTGACAAGCACACAGGCCGAGACCACATCAGAGGTCTCCATGTGGCGTGCCTCGTTAGGAGAAGGGCCTGCTACAGCCTCCCGCAGCCGTGGTCGAGGCCAAGCTGCCCATCGCTCCTTGCCATACTACCCCAGGGACCCATCCATAAAGGCCTGTGGCTACCCGCCTGAGGAGGAACTGAACTCTTACGATTTTGATTCTTTGACGGATGATGAGGAGCCCCTGGAGAGTCTTTTCGAGAAAATTTTTCCGGAGTCGCTGGGTTTCGGAGGATCCCGAGCCCTCTTCGAAACCAGGAGGAAGAAACGCTCCGGCCGGAGCGCATCGCGTGGGTCCCAGATATCGTCCATGGACGTCCCGCAGCTGACCTGGGGAGTCGGTGAGTCTATTCCTGTTGTTTCTCTCACCGCCCCCATGCCCCTTGCTGTGCCCCGCTCTGAAAAGGGCACCGGATGCTATAGTGCTGCCAGGGCGCGGAGACCCACGCACATTGCCCAGTTTGGCCAGGCTGCAGCGCCTGGTAATTCAAAAGATTGCTGCCAGCTATGGGTATGAGTACCCCTACGTGCCCTCTTCTCTTTTGTACCGGATAGATCAAGAGCGGGAAGCATGGTGCCATGAAGCCATCTGGGCACATTTAAAGGTTCCCCCTGCATTGTCAAGGGTGCGGACTTGAACTTAGCCTACTTGAACCCCAGGTTTGAACGCTGTCACCAAGAGTGGATCTGGCGCCGGCACATATACAGCGACCGGGTCGTGCTGAAGTCTCCTGGAAGAGAAGACCAGGTATTTTCGGTCATCTCAACCACTGCAGAGGGTGACATTGTCATTCTGCCTGACCCGCGTTTTTATAAATAGGTCATATGCCTGTTCTTCTTGACCTATTTGCTTTTTATGAAGTTCTGGACAACTGTTCTCGCCCCCAATCAAGTTGTTTTTTCTCCTTTCCCCTTTTCCCCTTGGCCTCTCCGGATCCACATTGTGGCTTATGTGAAGAACTTCGGGGGGGGGGGGGTTGGGTTCAGCCAGTTAGAGGGGGTCCTTGCCAACTTATCCACAGCATTGAAGGAAGGTTCAGCGAAAAAATATTTTTTTTTACTTCCCTTTGCTGCTATTTCTTTTCTACCGAACTTGGACTGCTGTAGTACCAGTGCACTGACCGCTAGGGGGCAGTGTTCTGCAACGTTCTCCTTGAAGGACTGAAATGTATATATTGTTTTTTTTTATTTCTTGCAACAGGGTAAAACAGGGAAACAGGGAGATTTCACACTCGGGCCCGAGGGTGCAGTCTCACTTTTGACCTTGGAGGTTTGTATATAAAAAGTTACTAGTATATCAGGATGTATATTTTTGTGTATGTTCTCTTTTATATTTCCAATGCAGGTTATTGGACCCACCTACTATCAACACTGTGGAGAATGGGCAGCATAGATGGATAGGGTTGTGTATGTTGTGTAATGTCATATTGTTATTATAATGTTTCAAAAGCACTAATATTTGTAATCCAAAAGTTTACAATTATGTTTCCTCTCTTTTCCTACTTTCCTTTACTGTTTAGCAGATATCAGGCTGGCATTCAGGCTTGAATGCCTTAGGACACTGGGGACAGTGTCATTTCAAGTGGGGGGAGTGTGTAGCGCCCCTTCACCTTCAGAAAGGACGCTATGTTAAATTTAGTGGGGGAATGAGAGAGTTATGTTGCTCTCATTCTTGATTTTGTTAACCATGTCTGCGTTCAAACCTGCCCGAGCCACTTCTGTGGCAGCATAATCCTTCGGGTCATACCCCGCCACCGCCAAACATTTTCGAAACACAGCTACGAACTGGAATCTGGACAACGTCGACCCATCTAGATGCATAAAAAAGGACCCCGCCAGTCCAGGACGCATGGAACAAAAGCATTGCACCGCCGTACAGGACAGATTTCCGCACCCGGAACGCTGAACAGCTGTAGCCGCATGCCCTTGCCCCCTTAGTCCGTTTTAGACCTACACACCCAAACTCCCACTGCTCCGTCTAAACACTCCACATCTTGAACCAATAGGCCACCTTGCGCCCCTTTCGAAGAACTGACCAGCTCACCCACCCTTAGCGCCCCGAAAAAGGCCAGTGCAAAAGCCGCCTTGAAAAGTGCACACTCGTACACTGACTTGCACACAGAGTGTAAATGCCGAAACAAGTTCTGCAACATCCCGAAAAAAACTGTCCGACGATGATCCTTGACCCTGCGACCCTTCCTGTACTATTTTACCACCTGTTTTACCCAAAATTCCTTGGTATAGTCCCGTTCCCCATGCCATTTAAAAAAGAACGTCAAACCTGCCAGCAACTGATCAACCACAGATACCGAGACCCCCTGCTCTATTTTAAAGGTAAGAAAATGGAGCACTGCGATCCCAGCCTCGTGCCCAACCGGGGCAATCCCCAGTCCCTGAGCCAAAGCTATCCATTCCCGCCATACCTTTTGAGTAGGCATTCCATGTAGCCTCACTCACCGACCGCTGAATCCACCGTGCTGCGCTGTCAAAACAATGTTCCGCATCCAGTCGGGACAGGGAACTCCGTGTCGCTCCGCTGCTGGTGCCAACTCCCAGAACCTGTCCCACTGAAAACGAGACAAAGCGTCAGCCAAAGTGTTCTCGACCCCCGGAAGGTGTACGGCATAAATGAATACATTCAAGTGTAAGCATCGCAGCACTAAATGGCGCAGTAAAATCACCACCGGCAGGGAGGCTGCCAAAATGCGATTCGCTACCTGTACCACCCCCAAGTTGTCGCAATTGAAACGCACTTTTGAGTTCCGAAAGGACTCGCCCCACAGCTCAAGCGCTACTATGATCGGGAAAAGTTCCAGGAGTACCAAGTTCTTCAGGAACCCTGCCGCCTCCCACGTTTTCAGCCAGGACTCTGTGCTCCACTTACCTTGGCAAAACGCTCCATAACCCGTAGATCCCGCAGTATCCGTAAATAGCTCCAAGTCGAAGTTGCTAACGGGCCCAGACATCCACAATGCTCGTCCGTTAAAGGACTCCAAGAACTCGTGCCAGACCCTCAAGTCAGTCCTGTGCTCCCCATTGAGACTCACGAAATGAGTCTGCATGCCGGCGGCAAAACGCTGCCGACAGCCTGCGGCAAAACAGCCTACCCATGGGGATTATCCTGCAGGCGAAGTTCAACTTACCTAGCAGTGACTGCATCTTGTGCAGCTGGATCTTCCGCAGCCCAATAATCCCCCGCACTTCCTCCTTCAGAGCCTCCAGCTTGTCCTCTGGAAGTCGACACTCCATCCGCAGTGAGTCCAACACAATGCCCAAGAAAACAATGGATGTCGTGGGTCCTTCTGTCTTTTCTGGAGCCAAGGGGACCCCAAAACGATCTGTCACATACTGCAACGTGCCTAACAAGACTGAGCATGCATTCGACTCCGGGGGGCACACGCACAAGAAATCATCCAGGTAATGGATAATCGAGCTGAGCCCCGAAGAGTCACGCACGACCCACTCCAAAAAGGAGCTGAAGGTCTCAAACAACGCGCAAGAGATGGGGCAACCCATGGGCAAACAACGATCCACATAGTATGCCCCATCCCAAGTGCATCCCAACAACCGGAAACTGTCCGGGTGAACCGGTAACAACCGAAAAGCCGACTCCACATCAGCCTTTGCCATGAGGGTGCACCGCCCACATCTTCACACCCATGACACCGCTGCTTCGAATGAAGTGTAAGAAACTGTACACTCCATCCTGAGAGCAGCCCGCCTGAAACAGCGTATCATGTTGGATGAACATGTTATCCAGATCTATCCGGACATATCTCCCGCCACCCTGGACAGACGCAGGGGCCTAAAAGAGGTCATGTCGATCCTCCAGTCTGCCAGGATTCGATACAAATGGGGATTTCCCTTCAAGCTAACGATTCCCCACAATGGCACGACGTATTCTGCGACATCGCTGCTAGAGGGTCAGGAGATCCTGGTGAAGCTTGGCCTTCTGGATGCTGGTGCGATTCGCCGCCCCCCCTCAATGCCTAGACCGGCTCCGATTTGGCAGATGTCTCCTCCCTGCAGGGATAGAAGGAGAATCGGGTACGATCCGGGTGACAGAAATCTAAACTAACTCTTGCCGTTGGTGCTTTGCTTCGGACCCCTCTCCGGTTCCTCTTTGGCGACTACTACATTTTTCAAAAGAACTTATCATAATTTTTTTGTTTTTTTTATCGATCTACAAGGCTCTTCCTCTGGTGTTGGTCCCCCGGAGCCGTGTCATGTCCTCCCCACCCGGCTAAATTTGTGACCTTTACTTCCCTGGATAGGTGATTGAGCCGTTGCACTTCACTTATTTGGATCTGCTGGGTTCGAGACCTGGTTGTCTCGTTTAATTTTGGTACTCTAGTTATCAGGTTGAGTTCTTATCTACCTGATCCAATTCCTATGTTTTACATTATGATTTTTTTACTTTTTTTGCTTTTTTGGTTTATTATTTTGATGTGTTTTTGTCTGGACTTTGCTTTATTTTTTTTCAGGTCGGCTATATCCCATTGGAACAGTCCGTGTCTATGTCAAAATAGAACTTTGTGCTCTACAAATGAATACTTGGGTTGATTTTCCCTTGTTTTATATGGATGATGTTGGGTCCGAGATTATAGTGGCGCCCCTGACAGGTAGTGGTGCTATGTTAGTCCTCCGCATGGCGTTGGACTCTGGATCGATTTTACAATTTTATAGTGATACTCTACTTCCCGCATGCCTATTATATGTATATCACATAATGTGAAGGGCTTTAACTCCCCTGTCAAGAGACGTAAGGCCTTTGACATGTACAAATCTTTGGGAGCCAAACTACTCCTTATTCAGGAGACTCATTTTGCTCAATGCTCCCACCCCAAATTTTTCCACAGACAATTCCCTCAGGCATTTTATTCACTCCACTCCTCTAAGTCTAGGGGCGCTGCCATTTTCTTACACTCCTCCTTTCCTATGGAGGTTAAACAGATTGTTAGAGATTCAGAGAGTAGATATGTCATTGTTAAAGGGCTAGTGAACAACAAAGAATTGACAATTGCAAGTGTTTATGCCCCTAACGATGCCCCTGTTTATTTTTTAACTCTTTTTTTGCCCTCCTGACCAAATACCAATCCCTGCATATGATAGTGGGTGGGTATTTTAACATGGTGGCCAATGCTAATCTAGATAGATGTACTACTGCTGCAAATGCCAGGGCTTTCCCCAAGACCCTAGCGGAGTCATTGCTGAATCACCAATTGGTGGATTCATGGAGGGCACACAATGTGGGAGTTAGGGAATTTACTTTTTATTCTCATCCTCACAACAGCTCTGCTAGGTTGGATTATATCTACGCCTCGCCAGTTCTCTTAGCCAACTCTTCGTCCTCCACAATACACCCCTGTGTCTGGTCGGATCACCAGGTAGTATCCTTTACCATGAATTTCATCGGTTTGGCCCCAGCCCCTTTTTCCTGGAGGCAGAATGAGGCGCTCCTTTCTGACACAGTGGTTGAGTCAGATGTGGCGAATGCCATAGTGGAATATTTCACACATAACGCCATTCCCGATACCCCATTTGCCACGGTCTGGACTGCCCATAAGGCAGTAATCTGGGGAAAACTTATAGGAATTGCCTCTGCACGTAATAAGCTGAATAGACAGAAAATGTTATCACTCTCGGCCGAGTTAGATCTTCTTTATAAGGGGGCTGATTCCCTACATTTGGACTTGACCAGGCAAGCTATAGATCAGAAGCGCCTAGAGCTGGATACTTTACTCTCAGATAGGGTTGAAAAGGCTCTGAGATGGTCAAGGGCACGGTTCCTGCTTCATAGTAACACGGCCTCGTCCATGTTTGCGAGGAAGTTGAATCAGCTAACGTGCCCTCCACATGTTTATAAGCTAGATGTGGGTCCAGGTCGGACCTCCTCTCACCCACAAGAAGTGCTTCAGCATTTCACACAGTTTTACTCCTCCATGCTTGCGGCTAGGCCCTCGGAACCTTCTGTACAGAATGATCCCTGGTTCCAGGCCCTCCCTATCCCTTTCCTTTCTTCTTCACAGCGTGAGAAATTGAATGTCCCCATTACATCTGCGGAGGTCCTAGGGGTTATTAAATCGCTGAAGACTGGTTCAGCCCCTGGTCCCGACGGGTTTTCGTCGGTATATTATAAAAAATTCGCCGAACCCCTTTCCTCTAGATTAGTCCAATTATTTAATTTAGTTTTGCAGGGCGGTAGTTTGCCTGAAGAAATGTTGCTCGCCAACATGTCCCTGATCCCTAAGCCCAATAAAAACCATGCTCTCCCTCAAAATTATAGACCCATATCGGTCAATTAATAATTTTCTCTAGGATCATGGCAGATAGGCTTGCAGGAGTGATCTCCTCTCTTATTTCCCCCTACCAGTCAGGTTTTATCCCCCATAGGCTTATCACGGACAATATACGTTTAGCAACGAACATTATTCAGGATGCCAACTTATTTTCACGCAAGCTTTTTTTGTTGGGCCTGAATATACACAAGGCATTTGATAGTGTCTCCTGGAACTATCTGTCTACTCTTTTGCCCCGCATGGGCCTCCAGGGTGAGTTTTTTCATGCTTTTCAGGCACTATACCAGAGTCCCAAGACTCTCATTCGAATCCCGGGGTGCAGCTCAGAGTTCTTTAGCCTAGGGAGGAGGACAAGGCAGGGGTGTCCACTTTCCCCCCTTTTTTTTGCGTTGGCCCTTTAACCCCTGGCCATTGCCATTTTAAATAACCCAGACATTCACGGGTATGCCAAAGGTGCCTCCATTTATAAGTTCTGTATGTATGCAGACGACGTTTTAATGTTTGTCACAGACCCCTTACTCACTTTGCCCTCTCTACTGTCCACTTTGTCCACCTTTGCGGGGATCTCCGGTCTCTCGGTCAGTGTCTCAAAATCGGTGGCCCTGCCAGTTGGCTTTACCCCCGAGGAGATAAGTCACCTAAAGCAGGTTTTTTCGTTCTCTTGGGCGGATGACTCTCTTCCATACTTGGGCATTGACCTGACTGGTGATTACCGCAAACTGTTTAACGCAAATTACCCCAAGATGCTATCCAAGTTGAAAAGGCTGCTAAAGCTCTGGGCCCCTCTACACATTTCTTTCCTTGGCAGGATAACGGCCCTAAAAATTACAATTCTTCCCAAGCTCCTTTACTTGTTCCGCTCCCTTCCAGTTAGGCTCTCCAAATCCCTTCTGTTGGATTTCCAATCTCACCTAAACAGGTTTATATGGCAGAGTAAGCCCCTGAGGTTTTCCAGGGATGTTTTGTACCGTCCAGCGGCTCGTGGGGGTCTTGGAGTTCCTCAGATTTGGCTCTACTATCTGGCCAGTAGGTTCACACAGCAGGCTCAGTGGAATATAGCTAACTCTAGAGCCCCTTGGGTCAGATTTGAGGGGGACTCTATTTCCCCCTTTTTTCTCCCGGGGCTGCTGTGGTCCTCTGGTATATCGTGGCCGGGTTTGCACTTGAAGAATAGTGTAGTGGAGGAGAGTTCGAAACTTTGGTTGGACTATAAAGATAAGTTTAAGCTAGTCTCGGAGGCCCCTCGGGGTGCTTCATTCTTCGGCAATCCTAGATTCCCCTCAGCCTTTAACCACCCGGACGCTTTTGAAATTTGGAGGTAGACTGTGGCCTAACGAAGTTGGATAAATTTCTGGTAGGCTCCACGTTTGTCACATTTTCTCACTTACAATCACTCTATCCCTTGCCCACTAGGGAGTTTTACCATTTCCTGCAAATAAGACACTTTTTCCAACAACATTACCCCCCCCCCCAGGGTTAGACGTGAGCTCCCTCTTTGAGGATATCTGTTATTCGGCTCCTAGACAGAAGGGCCTCATCTCAGTGGTCTACAGGTTTTTGGAATCAGTTTCCGAACCTGCTCTGGTGAAATATAGATGGCAATGGCAGCAGGAACTTAGTTTAGATGATGATGATGATTTAGACTGGGCTGGAGGTTGGCAAAACATGCGTAAATGCACTAAGTCGCTGACGGTAAGAGAGACTGCAATTAAGCTCTTGACGAGGTGGTATTACACCCCACTCCGGCTTAGCAAAATATTCCCTCAGGCCTCCCCGGTTTGCTTTAGAGGCTGCCCTCAGCAGGGTTCCTTTTCCCACCTATTTTGGGATTGCGAGAAATTACAGCCCACCTGGAGGGCAGCCCTGGAAATGATTGATAGGTTGGTAGGGGAACATATTACCTTGACTTTTAGGCACTGCCTTTTTTTCCAGAACCTGCGTGACATTCCTAAACAGATGATGGGGTTGATTCACTCCATATGCATCGCAGTTCAGTGGGCTATTGCCCTTCACTGGAAAAAGCAATCGGTCCCCTTCCCTCCGATAATTGCCCGGATAGATCAGATGATGCTATCAGAAAAAATATTTCACACTCTATATGATTCGATCCCAATTTATGACGCTAAGTGGAACCCATGGTTTCTATATAGACTCCAGGAATAACTGACCTTGATCTTTTTGATTTGGTTTTGTATGTTTTTTTTTTTCTTTTCTTTTTTTTGTATGTATTTTTCTTTCTTTATTTTCTTGTTACTTTGACACATATGATGCATGGGTTTGCTACGGTAATCTTCTTATGCATTCACTGTATGCTTTCCTCCCAGGGCTCTGGGTCTGACTACGTACTGATCCTATATTTAGGCATGGATACTTTGTTTCCACCATGTACGAACTGTAAATGCTGTTTAATCCAGTTGTTATTTTGCATTATCTGTGTCCTTCGGTGATACACCGGTTTAATCTCTAATAAAACTTTTTGAAAACAAAGAAACTGTACACTCCTCCGGTGCAATGGCGTTGTTAACCAATCCGCCCTTCGGGAAAGACAGGTGGTGTATCGAGCGAAACTTGCCTGGTTCCTTCTTGGGTACCACTCCCAGTGGGGAAACCACCAAGTCCCGGAATGGAGCTGTTGCAAATGGCCCAGCCATCCGCCCCAATTGCACTTCCTTAGCCAGCTTCTCTGAAACCACCGAAGGATGTAGCAAGGCAGACCGCAAATTCTTCGCCTCTGGGGGAATAACCGAAATTGAACAGGGTATTTGAAAACCGCTAGCAAAGCCGTCTTCCAGCAACCTTGCTGCATGCCTGTCGGGATATCTATTGAGAAAGGGCAGCATCCTTCCCACCCGAACCGGAGTTGTTCCCTTTACCCCCAGACTCTCCGGGACGGTTGTTGCCACGCTTGAAACACTTGGACAGAGCGTGGGTTACCTCCACATCCTGAACATGTGTGCTTTAAGCGACAGTTCGCGCCATACTTGCACGTTCCGTCATTAAATTGCCAGCAAATGCCCCATCGTTTGTCGGTCGGTTGTCCCGAGGCAGATGTACCTCCAACCCCCCCCTGAAAAAACTGCTGTGGGGCCCGCGCTGCCGTCATCAATGTCATCCATAAGTTGATGTCCTTATGATCCCAGCGCAGAGTAGGTCTGATGGCCATCCGTTGCCAGAACTGCTCGTCATACCACAACCACGCCGTTCCTCCATACGCCCGGTATGCCGCGCTAATGGCCTCTAAATAAATGAACAAACCCGAGCAATGTTCCGGTGCTTTCTCCCCTACCACGCAAGCCATGATCGCAAAGGCCTGCAACCAATTGGTGAATGTGCGGGGAATAAAGCGATACCGCCGCTTTTCCTCGTCCTCCTTCTTACTCTCCTCTGGCTTCAATCTGTCCAGATTGACCTTCTCAAGGGGGAGCAATGTGAAAATTTCAACATACTCCCCCTTCCAAATCTTCTCCCTAACCTCCGGCTTGAGATGAGCCCCGAGGGTGGCCTCGAAGCAAATGTACATTTCGCTTTCCGCGACGTCTGCCAGCCTGACGGCCTCCCTCTTCTTCTCACTCGCTGCTTCAGGAACACTCCCTGATGCAGCCACCCCCGTCCCACATGAAGATGCAGCCCCAGCCGTCGCGGCCGCTTCCACACTCAGAACCGCCGGTACTTCCGCAGATACCGCAGGCCCACCTACTGTCTGAGCGGACCCCCCCCTGTGGGGACCATGCCACCGCAGGAGAAGACGTACTACCGGCGCCCGGCTCGAACCTCTTGACCAAATCCCTCAACCCGGCCCATAAATCCTGTGACTCCACTCCAACCACCTGACAGGCCGAGGTCGTACCAGGGTTCGCCCTCTGGCCCGGGCCTCCACTGTGTGACCGCTCCCTTCACCCCTACTCCGCACCGACTTTCCCCCTGACGCTGACGGACCCCTGGCTGCCACGGATGGTTGGCCACTGGCCCGTGGGCTCGGACTTTCACGCTGGGCCGCAGGACTGCCACGACTGTCCCCCGCAGCCTCGACCGCGCTGTCCTGGCATCTCCTTCGAGCAGGAGGGGAAGGCCCGAGTGGGACCCACTTGACCCCCCCACCACTGAGCTCCGTCCACGGCGCGGATTTCTCCTGGCCCCCCCGCAGGCCCAGGCTGTGACCGCTGCAGGGACGGAGTCAGAGGGCCCCTGGCGGGTCTCCGTGAGTGGCGGTCTGCTCCCAGGGGAGGACTCTGGACTATACTGCTCCGGTGGCCTGGACCGCCTAGTGCGCGGCAGATTTACCCCCCCGGCGGGTGCCACGGCTGAGCTATCTAATGCCGCGGAAACCTGTGCCCGAACCCAATCGGCACCCTGAATGGACCCCGCAGCGCGCAATTGAGCCACTAGCTCCGCAACGGCTGACATGTTCCCAGCTTCTTCCTCTGACTAAAATGGAGGAGTGACGAAAACGTCACTTCCTCCGCTCTATGCCCTCTGCAGCCCCACCTACCATCACTGCAACCCCTCTCCTTACCTTAAAGGAGCCTAACTAATACTACGACCAGTCCCACCCTGTCATGCCGTCACTCCTCCTATCCTTTGGATGCTCCGTGACTCTCTGAGACTGCGGATGGATTACAGGAGATAACCAGAGACTGCAGGTATATTACAGGAGATAACCCGAGACTGCGGATAGATTACAGGAGGTAACCAGAGACTGAGGATAGATTATACGAGATAACCAGAGACTGCGGATATATTACAGGAGATAACCAGAGACTGCGGATAGATCACAGGAGATAACCAGTGACTGCGGATAGATCACAGGAGATAACCAGTGACTTCGCATGTAACATACTACAGGAGATGATCAAGTAGCCATTTTAAATGTTTTACCTTTCAGCAATGCACAGCTATACAGTGGAGGTAAACAACAGGGAGGGTTTAGCATAACAGTGAGGCAGTGTAAATGGATGAAAACACCTAGCTGGCCTGCTGGGCTCACCTCCCGCTCTCAGCGATCCTGAGGCAGGGCTCTTAGCGGCCGTGGTGAGGCTGTTGACGGCCAGGAGCAGGGCTCTCAGTGGCCAGGGGACAGGGCTTTTAGCGACCAGGGCGAAGGCACTCCGCAGCCAAGGTGGGGCTCCCAGCGGTCCGGTGGAGGCGCTCCCCCTTGGTTTCTCTGCTCTGAGCCTCCAAAGGCATACAGGCTGCATGGAGTGGAGCAGGGCAGGCTCAGAGGTCAGTGGAGCCCTCGGCCCCGACCCTCTCTGCTGACAGAGCCTTCCTCAGTCCAGCCCAATAGCCTGGGCCAGTGTGCCCTGGTGGTTGGGCGGTACAATAGCATTCCAGGCTTTGGCAGCACACAGTCAGTGCCGAGTGCGGTGATGGTGGCGCAACCAGCGCCACCAGTTAGAGCACACATAGCTTATTTTTCTGCAATCTACGTTCCTCGACTCACTACTGGGATGTCTGTGCCGACACCTGATAGGACATAGCCTGACGCTGAGGTGTCCACGATGAGGAGCCTGGGGAATGAGCCACTGAACGGGCTTCCACGGTGCTGGGTCCAGAACTGGAGAGGCCTGTTGGCGTGTGTGCCTACACTGGTGATGACCTGATCAGGAGGACTGAACCTTCTGGGACAACTGACTGCCAAGCATATGGGGCCAAACCTGTTGCTTGCCAGGAGTGGTGAGCGGAACTGCAAAGCTGGAGATTGAGGACACCTTTTGCATTGGGGCACACAAGTTTCAAGCAACGCCTCTGAGTGTAACATTCCTCTGGGGGCTTCTTTCCTTCATCGAGAGACTAGCATTCTCACCTCTCCTTTATATCTTCCCTCTGGTGTGTGCACAACCTTGCTGTACTTACTGTGTGCTCCTTTGCATTCTTCTGGCATATATAATGTAACCATGCTGCAGGTTACACCTGACTTCGGCCCCTTTCACACATGCAGACCGTTCAGTTTTTTAGGTGGACCTGTACGGATGTTTAGGGCCGTCTTTAACTTTGATTGGGCCCTGGGCAAACATTTTCTTGGGGGCCCCCTCCATTCTGAGACATACAAAAAATAGCAGGTAGACTCAAAATCAGTTTACTGCAGCAGATCACACAGCGATTGCAATCGTTTGCCAGAGGTTAAAGCCTATTCTTACCACTTACTGGCTGGTTGCTAGAGGTTACAACACATAATTTCTGCTTGCTGATTGGTAGATAGAGGTTACTGCACATAGTTACCAGAGACTGCGGACATACGAGAGGTTCAGAGACTGCGGACATACGAGAGGTTCAGAGACTGCGGACATACTGCAGGAGAGGTTCAGAGACTGCGGACCTACTGCAGGAGAGGTTCAGAGACTGCGGACATACTGCAGGAGAGGTTCAGAGACTGCGGACATACTGCAGGAGATTACCAGAGACTGCCGACATACTGCACAAGATTACCAGACTGTGGACATACTGCAGGAGAGATTACCAGAGACTGTGGACATACTGCAGGAGATTACCAGAGACTGCAGACATACTGCAGGAGATTACTAGACTGCGGACATACTGCACAAGATTTCCAGACTGCGGACATACAGAAAGAGACAACCAGAGACTGTGGACATACTGCACAAGATTACCAGAGAGTGTGGACATACTGCAGGAGATTACCAGACTACGGACATACTGCACAAGATTACCAGACTGCATACATACTGCACAAGATTACCAGACTGCGGACATACTGCACAAGGTTACCAGACTGCGGACATACTGCACAAGATTACCAGACTGCGGACATACTGCACGAGATTACCAGACTGCGGACATACTGCACGAGATTACCAGAAACTACGGACATACTGCACGAGATTACCAGACTGCGGACATACTGCACGAGATTAACAGACTGCAGACATACTACAGGAGACAACCAGAGACTGTGGACATACTGCAGGAGACATTTAAAGACTACGGACATTCTACAGGACTTTCAGAAATGCACAGCTTTACAGTTGAATAACACAGCTTAGTGTTTAACCGGTTAAGACCCGAACCAATATGCAGGTAAAGGACCTTGCCCCTTTTTGCGATTCGGCACTGCGTTGCTTTAACTGACAATTGCGCGGTCGTGCGACGTGGCTCCCAAACAAAATTGGCACCCTTTTTTCCCCACAAATAGAGCTTTTGATATTTGATCACCTCTGCGGTTTTTATTTTTTGCACTATAAACAAAAATAGAGCGACAATTTTGAAAAAAAAAATCAATCTTTTTAACTTTTTTCTATAATAAATATCCCCAAAAAAGCTATAAAACATTTTCCTCAGTTTAGGCCAATACGTATTCTTCTACCTATTTTCAGTAAAAAATATCGCAATAAGCGTTTATCGATTGGTTTGCGCAAAATGTATAGCGTTTACAAAATAGGGGATAGTTTTATGGCATTTTTATTAATATTTTTTTTACTACTAATGGCGGCGATCAGCGATTTTTTTTTTTATGGCGGACACATCGGACACTTTTGACACATTTTTGAGACCATTGTCATTTTGACAGCGAAAAGTGCTATAAAAATGCACTGTTACTGTGAAAATGACAATGGCAGTGAAGGGGTTAACCACTAGGGGGCACTGTAGGGGTTAAGTGTGACCTCATGTGTGTTTCTAACTGTAGGGGGGCGGGTCTGGACGTGTGATGTCAGTGATTGTCGTTCCCTATATAAGGGAACAGACGATCACTGACATTGCCACAGAGAAGAACGGGGAAGGTTTGTTTACACTCACCTCTCCCCGTTCTTCAGCTCCTGTGATCTGGACGGAGCTTCGGACCGGGTGGCGGCGTGCTCACGACCCACAGCTGGGCTCTTAAAGAGGTCTTAAAGTGGTTAAGCAGTCAGGCATTTTATGGGTGTAAGGACATACCTGGCCAGCCAAGCTCACTACATATTTTCAGAGGTCCGTGGGCGGGGCTTCCACTCTCTGCTCCACCCTGAGCATACAGGCTGAAATTGGGCAGGGTTAGACCTCTGTATTCCCCAGCCACTACAGAGGGGGCTGGGCCGGGAGCTCCACTGACACTTTGTAGGTGGGCCCATGCTACCTATGATGGCTTTGCAGAGTAGACACGTGAGGCTGTATTCCTGAGCTAGCCAACAGAGAGGGGGCGGGGCCGGGAGCTCCACTAATGCTCTGACCCTGCCCCACGCAGCCTGTATCCTCAGAACAGTGATTGAAGTGAGCGTGTCAGTGAAGCTCCCGGCCCCGCCCCCAGGACCTCTGTATTCCCCAGCCAGTATAGAGGGGGCCAGGCCGGTAGCTTCACTGATGCGCCCACTCCATCACTGTTCTGAGGTTACAGGCTGCGTGGGGCGGGGTCAGAGCATTAGTGGATCTTCCGGCCCTGCCCCCTCTCTGCTGGCTAGCACGGGAATACAGCCTTCTGTGTCCTCTGTGCACTCTGCAAAGCCGTCATTGGGGCCCCAAATTCACAGGTGGCGCGGGCCCCCCAACAAATTGGGCCCAGGGCAAGTTCCCCGTTTGCCCTGCGCTAAAGATGGCCCTGCGGACGCTCCATGAAGTTCTACGGAACGGCCGATGTCAGCAGTGAAATGTTCACTGACATCCGATCCGCTGAATCCTGACGGATGGAAACCCTATTTTCGCCCTAGCAGATCGGATCATAGAAAAAAAACAGACAAGCGGTCCATTTTCATCCGATCCCCCATTGCACAGTGAGCATAGATGGACCTGTCATCCGCCGGCTCAGTAGGGATCAACGGAGTGATTCTTGCTGAGCAAGCGGAGTCTGTCAAAATAGAAATGTGTGTGTGAAAGGGGCCTTAGTAGCCTCATTCACTATAAACATTTAAAGCACCCTAAAACAACATGTAGAATCCCCTCTACAAATTACCAATATGAACCATCACCTAGAGCAAACCCAATTTTCAAAAGACACAACTCAATAAATCAGCAAAGTGTGTCACTTATAAAATGCAATGAACTTTTCTCATTACCTCTATCTAAATATTTTAAAGAAAGGGAATGTGTGAATGCAAAATGCCTGTAGTTATTTAAGTTAAATGGGAAGAGTTCCTCAAGAACCCACACATACTGTAATATTCCTAACACTTCTTCAGTAGATGCTGCCCATGGTATCGGAACAACATAGCCAGGAGAATAAAACAGAGACTTAATTTATATTGTATTAACTATTTTAAAAATATGCATTAACCACTTGCCAATCAGTCGCCGTCATTATACTGCAGCTGGTTGAATAGTTCACGCAAATCGCCCTAGGTGTATGTCGGCTCATTTAAGAGCTATAGCAGGTGTGCCTGCTGCACGACAGGGGAGCCGATGCACGTGGCCAGCCACAATCTCTCTACAGAGAGCAAGAACGGGGATCTGTCAATGTAAACAAACAGATCCCCGTTCTGACACGGGAGTAGAGAGTGATCTAGTGTTCCTAGTAATCAGGAACAGCGATATCTCTCCTCCTCCAATCAGTCCCCTCCCCCCACAGTTAGAAACACCTCCCAGGGAACACATTTCCTACAGGAGAAGGTCAGAGAGTGTGCGGAAATGATACCGGAGATGATCAGAGAGTGTGCGGACATGATGCAGGAGATGGTCGGTCCCTGGACTCCTTCGCTCATAGCCCGGCCTTTCCTGTTCATTTGTGTCTCCAGGGGGACGTGCCCATTTCATTCAGGGTGGCACCATGATGTCATAGTGCATGCGCCCCCCACTCAAGCCCGAACAGCCGAGCTAGGCTGAGCTTGCCCCAGCCCCGAATGGCCAAGCTAGGCTGAGCCCAAATGGCCAAGCTTGCCCGAGCCTGAGCAGTGCATGTGCAATTCCAAATTTGGCCCATGGCCAAGTTTTTACAGGCGGAAGCTGCGGCTATCTGTGACTAAGCAAATTTTCTGGGATTCCGGGAAAATTTGGACTGTTGTCTCTTGCGCTGATTTTTTTTTTTTTTTTTAACTAAGCTTTAACTAAGCCCTGAAAACAACTTTGCTTCAGGTTTACTTTATTGACTGTTTAAAGCGGAGTTCCGTCTGGGAGTGGGGGTGCGCCTGGGAGTTCTGGCATGGAGGCCTTCATTACGCAGTGTGCGCCGTATTGTCTGAGCAGAAACTTCAGTACCCACATCTGACAAATATTTTCTCAGTTCCTCAGCAGTCACACAGGGACTTTTCTCCACTCTACGCTTCAGGTAGCGCACAGCAGTCGAAGTCAGCATCTTCTTTCTTCCACGACCAGGTAGCGTTTCAACAGTGCCCATTGCCTTGAATTTTGCATTTACTACTGTATTACAAAACCAATTGATATCATATTAGTTGCATATGGTTCTTTATGAAGTCCTTGTAGGATTTCATTCTGAATACAATTACAAATGTACACTAAATTCCCTAAAACCCTTTACAGCATTGGGGGGTTCAATAATTTTGAACAAAACTGTATGGACCTCGTCCTCCAAGGTCAAAATCATTATATTTTTTATTTTTATTTTTTTATGTTATTTTAAGTTATTTCCCTATCCACATTTATTTCCAGAGTACTTGCCATGCTCTTCCCGACATTTTGCTGCCATTTGCAGCCCTCCAGCCCTTTCCCTTAGTTTTTTAGAGAAATTTTTGTAGTCAAAAGTCCGGGTCCCCATTGACTTCAATGGGGTTCGGGTTCGGGTCAAAGTCCGGGTTCGGGTTCGGTCCCGAACCCAAACTTTTTTTTTAAAGTCCGGGTTCGGGTCCGAACCCGAACATCCAGGTGTCCGCTCAACTCTAGTCATAGGTCAAAGTTCTTCTCCATGTAAAATTGGGGGACCGATGTGAACATCGCCAGATGTCCGTTGGTATGGCGGACTGCGAACGAGCAAAGTTTGCCGCGAAACGACCGCCAGGCGAACCGCCAGGCCATCTCTATTCATCATATGTATTGTCATTGAATTTTTGTATTCCTTTAACAGCATATTTACTCCATGAAATAAGCATGTCCAAGGTTCCACAGGTAGATCTATCTTGGTGATCTCTTTGATATTGGTTAACACTTCCTTCCAATAGATCTCTATCTTAGGGCATTGCCACCATATGTGGGCCATTGTTCCCACTTGTCCACACCCCCACCAACACTCCATTGTTTGGTCTACTTGGTACTTCCCCCAAGATATCAGGAGTTCTATACCACCTAGTTATACATTTGTAGTTCATTTCCATCATCTTATTATTTATTGATGAGCCGTGTACAAGTTTCAGAATTTAACTCACTTCTTGATTTCTTCCTCGTTTCCCCAATTCCCTCTTCCAGGTTTTTATGAATGTTGGCACTTCCAGCCTCTCCCCTTCCATCAGAATTTTATATATTCGGGATATATTCCCGCAAGTATTTTCCATGTTACATAAATGTTCCATTGGTGTTAAGTCGTCATCTTCCCTTAGCGAGTGAGGGAGTGGGGCTATGAAGTGTCTAAGTTGGAAATACCTCCATTCATTTATATCCATCAGATCCTTTTTTTTATTTTTAGTTCTTGTATAGTGCATATTTTTCCACCTTGCATAATGTCTCGTAGTTGTGCATTTTTTTTTTTTTTTTCATATAAAATTTATTAAGGACAAAGTATAGATACACACTTTTTCATACAAACAAAAGGTGAGTGAATATCATAGGAATTTGAATGGAAAACTATTAAGTTGGGCTTTAAAGGCACACAGTACAATTTGTATAGAAAACTAGAAATTTAATATGAAATATCATAAAATCAAACGGACATAAAATCAATTATAGAAATTAGGTCAGTGACTGGTACTACAAGGATAATAACAACAACTATACAATCTCATTATACACAAGCTTCATTTAGAAAGCACAATTAACGATACGATGTTGAGTTGTATATCCCGTGTAGTAATCCGGAGGTTAATGGAGGGCTTGCTCTATATGTTACGCACTTTGCGCTTCCTCAGGAGCATAAGATTTTGCATAAATAGGCCGCGTTGGGGGTAAACAAGCGACAATCGTGCAGTTATCCCCACAGTGGCTGGGTATACAGTTCGTATTATTCCAGCCTAATGTAGGTATATTCTCATAAGACACGAGTTTATAGAAATAATGGTGTTGAGGCGATCAATTGCTGGTAAGCAATAAGAATTCGGGTCCGGGGGTGTATAAGCGCGGTGGTTCAGTGCTAGATGTATTAAGCTAGGCACATTAGGTAAATAAGTATGTCTATCAAAGCAGTCCAGAAATCCTCAGTCAGTAAGGCAGAGGATATTATATAGGACTAGCAAGGCAAAAATCCTGAAGCCCAAATTAGCACACGAATCCGCGCGTGTCCCCGATGGAGAGAATGACGCCAATATTGTATTGGCGTCATTCTCTCCATCGGGGACACGCGCGTTAATTGTGCTTTCTAAATGAAGCTTGTGTATAATGAGATTGTATAGTTGTTGTTATTATCCTTGTAGTACCAGTCACTGACCTAATTTCTATAATTGATTTTATGTCCGTTTGATTTTATGATATTTCATATTAAATTTCTAGTTTTCTATACAAATTGTACTGTGTGCCTTTAATAGTTTTCCATTCAAATTCCTGCAATATCGGGGGTGTTGGCACATTATCAATAGGTGCATTCGCAGTATCACCTCGCGTTACATGCACGTTAAAATAGGCCCTTCTTCTTTACGAGTGAATATCATAGCCACATACAGAATGGAAATGTCCTTACTCATGAAAATATATCCAAACAAACGTTGTACCCAATAGTCAAAATCCAAAGAACACATTCAATATATTTCTGTAACCATACAAAGACAAAGCAGTCGCCCCAATCACAACATATCAGGTGTCAGGGTCAGCGTAAAGGCAGCACTCAATTTACGCATATATAGGATTTTGTCTATACCTGAGTAATTATGGAAAGATAGGATCCTTAAATTGGGGCAAGATTGCGTGGGGGGACAGTCTTGATTATCCAGTCTGGTGTGGAGAGTAAGGGGAGCAGCCAGTCAGTCACCGGGGCCAATTTGCAAACGGGGATGTGTATGCAGTGTGGTGTCACCCGAGTCAGGGCAAGAGAAAATAATTAAATAAGAAGGAAAAGAAAAGAAAAACAGAGAGAGAGGGAAGGAAAAAAAGGGGAAGGGGGGAAGACGGGAGGAGGTAAAGAAAGGAAGTAGGAGAAGGGGGGGAGGGCGGGGGAGCTCCGAAGGTGTCACCTCCTCGGTCTTCACAGGGCGCAGCGTGTAAGCAGAGGCTCATGTGATGATCCCTGCTAAGAGTGGTTTCTTCCTGGGATCGGCTTTTGAGTAAAAGAGGGAAGTTCTGTGCGATGTATTAGAAGAATGATCTCCTAAAAAGTTGTTAATCGGGGCATATCGATGTCCATTGGAGAGTTCGGGACAATTCAGACCCATCAAGGAGGCATATCTCTCTGTGGTACAGAAGTGGGTCCAACAGGCCCAGATCCGGGATAATTTTGATGGGATGTCTCGTACTATGTGGATTAGTTCCTCCATTTCAGCTATTTTCCTCACACAAATAAGCCATTCAGAGATAGTTGGGGGATGTAAAAAGCCCCAATGTGCTGGGATACATAGTTTAGCTGCATTAATCATATGTACAACCAAATATTTCCTGTATGAGTGAGCTGAAATGGAGGAATGGTGCAGGATGAGCTGAGCCGGAGTGTAGTCTAGAGAGTATGTGGTCACCTGTGAGGCGATGATGTGTCCAAAATGTCTGAATAAGTCGGCAGTACTACCAAATGTGTAAGAGTGTACCTGTTTCGGTTGAACATCTCCAACATTTCTCTGATGTATCTGGGTTTAATTTGTTGAGCAGATCAGGCATTCGATACCATGGGACTAGGGTTTTATAATTGTTCTCTTGTGTCGTAATATTGAGTGAGCCTTTGTGTGCTATTGTAAAAATGTGTTCCCAGTCCTCCTCAGATAGGTCTAGATGTAGTTCCCTTTCCCATGTTAAGCAAGCTTTCCCGGCTTTGTGGGAAACGGAGGCAAAGAGCATAGAATGGATGCCAGAAATCATATGCTGCTGTGGTGTAGATTGAGTGCAGAGATTTTCAAAAGGGATGAGAGCTCAGGAAACGCATAAATCTCTGTTCAGTGTTTTAAGGAAGTGGCGTATCTGGAAATAAGTCCAGTAGGGAAAGGGGTTGTTGCTTAGATTTGTTGGGAGAGAGTTGCGGTCTAGAAAGGAGTCATCTCGGAAGAAGTGGTGAGCTAGTATTTCCTTATGTGGCCATAAACCTGTGAGGAATTGGTTGGACATCCCAGGGGCAAAAACTGGGTTAAATTGTACAGGTGTGAGGGGCCCAGAGTTTGAGGAAAGTTGAAATTTCTTACAGACCTCCCTAAAGTGGTTTAGGGTGGCATTGATAAGGGTATGTTCTTTTAAGATCTCCACCCAATCTTTAACGTTCCTGTGCATTTTCTTTTTTAATCCAATTACCTCCCATTGATTTTTTTCCCGGTGCAAAGTAATTATTTTCCTTTAGTGCTATCAGTGGTGAGTTATAAATCCATTTTTTTTTTTTGTGAACCTTATCCCATATTTTCAGCACTATCTGTGTCAGTGTGTTGCCATTATCCCCCAATACCCTATGTCGTGGAGGTGTCCATATATCCCTACCTAATTTTGTGTTAGCCAGCGTGTGTTCTATATTAACCCATCTTTTCTCATTCGTTATTTTTGCCCATTCTACCAACTGTTTTAGTAAAATTGCTTCATAGTATTTTTGAAAATCGGCACACTGAGTCCCCCTTGATTTTTTGTTTTCTGCAATGTCGTCAGTGCTAGGTTTTTTATTGTGCCATATTAATTTTGTAATTAGTGTTTTTAATATCCTAAAATATGTTGGGGGTATATATATGGGGAGCATCTGGAACTTGTACATGATCTTTGGAAATATTATCATTTTTAAGGCATTAATCCTACCTGTCCATGAAAGAGAGCGTACTTCTATTCTTTTTTTATCTGTTTTAATTTCCTCCAATAATGGAATAAAATTAGCTTGATATAATTTCTTCGGTGAGTTTGTTAGTTTAATCCCTAAGGGCCAGATTCTTGTCCAGCGGCGTATCTCTGCGGCGGCGTAACGTATCCGATTTACGTTACGCCGCCGCAACTTAGACAGGCAAGTGCTGTATTCTCAAAGCACTTGCTCCGTAATTTGCGGCGGCGTAGCGTAAATAGGCCGGCATAAGCCCGCCTCATTCAAATTTGGATCAGGGGGGCGCGTGTTTTATGTAAATGTACTGTGACCCGACGTGATTGAAGTTTTTCCCGAACAGCGCATGCGCCGTCCATGGAATTTCCCAGTGTGCATTGCTCCAAAGTACGCCGCAAGGACGTCATTGATTTTGACGTGAACGTAAATGACGTCCAGCCCCATTCACGGACAACTTACGCAAACGACGTAACTTTTTAAAATTTCGACGCGGGAACGATGGCCATACTTAACATTGGTACGCCACAGTTATGCCTCATATAGCAGGGGCAACATTACACCGGGAAAAGCCTAACGTAAACGGCGTATCTTTCCTGCGTCGGCCGCGTGTACGCTCGGGAATTCGCGTCTCTAGCTAATATAAATATTTTGACGCGTAAATCAGCTTACACGCCCCTAGCGGCCAGCAGAAAAATGCATTAACGATCTGACGGTGTAAGTGACTTACGCCTGTCGGATCTAATGGATATCTATGCGTAACTGATTCTAAGAATCAGGCGCATATTTACGACGGCTCGATTTTGGACTTACTACGGCGTACATGGCGCTGCGCCGTCATAAGTCCTTTCAGAATCTGGGCCTGTGTGTTTTATTTCCGTCTCGCTCCAGGAAAATGGGAATTTTTGTTGTAAGTATTTTTCCTCTTTTGTTTTCATATTGATATTTAATATTTCAGATTTGTTCGAATTGATCTTAAAATTGGAAAGTTCTCCATATTCTTTTAATACTCTCAAAAATGTAGGCATCGTGATGCAGGGGGTTCGATATGTAAAATAGTACGTCTTCTGCGAACGCGGCTAACTTATGCTCCACTTCCCCTACTCTAAAGCCCCCTATGTCCACATCTCCCCACACCGTTGCCAATAGTGGCTCCAATGCTAGTAAAAACAAGAGCGGAGACAGGGGGCATCCCTGTCTCGTCCCATTTTTCATCTCAAAGGGGGATGGTAATGTTCCATTGACATTTACCATGGCCGTAGGTCCTTTATATAATGTTTTTATCCACTGCATCATTCTAGGTCCTATCCCCATGCTTTCTAATGTGTTCATCATGAATCCCCAGTCTACCCTGTCGAACGCCTTTTTGGCATCGATCGACAGGAGTAGACTGGGGATCTTTTATCCGGTGCGGACTCTTTTAATGCTGAACTAATTTCATCTTCTGTAATAGGCATTGCAAGGGATAGGGCTCGTTCTTCTGTTATCCTAGGAATCCTAGCTTTTGTCAGATATTATTTTATCCTTTCTTTTTGCCCCTCTACCCCTTGTCTGCTCTGTCTTGCTTAGTATGATTTGCTTAGAACTCCCGGAAAACCCTCGTTATTAAAACCATTTTTTATTTTTTTTTAATCTAGAAAGTTTGTTGATTTTTTTTTCCTTAACATCCTTGCGAGGCACCTGCTGTTCTTACTTCCCCATTGATATCTTTCCTTAGCCATCTTATTATAGGTTTTCCTTGTTTCCTCCTCTAATAGTTCCTTCAACTCATCCCTTTTTATTACTAGCACTTGTAGCAGTTCCTGTTCTTGCACTCCTCTTTTTTTATGCCTCTGTTCTAGTAGATATATTTCTTTTACTACCTTTTCCCTCTTTTTTATTTGTTCTCACTTTTTTCGTGCTCCCATCGAGATCAGGATTCCCCTTATGTAGGCTTTATGGGCATCCCACAGGGTGTCATCCGCAATCTCATTGATTCCGTTTATGCTAAAGTATTGTTCTAATTCTTTTTTTACTAGCTCCTCCCCTTGTTTATCTAAGAGCTCTTCATTTAATCTCCAAGAATATATTTGTCTCTGGGCTTCGGGTATTTTGATTTCCATAGTTACTGGTGCATGGTCGGATAAAGTAGTTATTTCAATATTAGTAGATATCACTAAATCTAAAATCCTATGCTCCACCATCCAATAATCTATCCTGGTGTAAGTCCCATGTACAGGGGAATAGTATGTGAAGTCTTGTACCCTAGGATGTTGTATTCTCCACACGTCCACCAGTTGGTGGCAGTGTATTTTATGTTTTATTGCCTTCAACTGAACGTTCCTTACTATCGTAATACGTGACATACTATCTTGCTTTAAGTTCATTAAAAAATTCTAATCTCCAGCCTAACCACTTTCCCCTTTTTAAAATTTGATAATCTTTCCAGGACTCTCCCCAGATATACCGTTGTATCCCTATTGGGGCAGTATATATTGGCCAATGTGTATTCCATTCCCATCAGCTTCCCCCTCAGAAAGAGATATCTTCCCTCTGGATCCGTTAGTCGGTCCTGCAGAACGAACCAAGTTCCTTGGCCAATTGCGACCCCTCTTGCCTTATTTGTCATTGAGTCTTCAAAATACAAAATTGGAAGCCGATGGGAATACAACCTCACATTTGGCTCATGTGACTGGGGGGTTTCTTGTAGAAAGACCACTCCTGCCCGATAATGCTCAATCTCTTTGAGAATCTTATGCCTTTTTGTAGGCATATTGAGCCCTTGTACGTTATAGGTCAGAAATGTAACAGTTGTCATAGTTGGCTAGTTTTTGAGCACTGTTTTTGCCAAGATGGGTTGTTTAAATTTTGTCTTTGAAGAAAAATATGATATTTCTGTAAGTAGCCCCTCTACCCTCCCTTCCACCACCCACCCCATCTTCTCCCCCTCCATAACCCCTCCCCCTCCCTTTCCCGCCCCCCATACCTCCTATACCCCCCCACCTCTCACTGGTTTCTGGCTTGTGTTTGGAGTCCTCCTCCATTTTCACTCCATGAGCTATATTTTTCTCGTGGGGTGTTACTCTGACCGTGACCTTCGTTGCCTATCCCCCGCCACCCTTCCCCTCCCACTTAGTGGGCGGCGGGGGGAGAGAACGGCCTCTCATCCCCCAAGGCTATCCAGGCTACTCAACTTGTTCTAACATCCCCCCCCCTCAGGTGCCGCTCTTATCACAGTAATTCTACTCTTAAAATATTTTCACAGTTTTCCTGTCCTCTTTCTAGGCCCTCATTTTATGTCCTTGACCCTCTCCTCATCTTTATTTCTTTGTCCATTCCGGTTTATCCATCTTTGGTATTCCTATTTCTTTACAAAAGTCTTCTAGATCCTCCGGATATTTTAGCCTCACAAATCTACCATCTTTTTGGGCAACTAAGGGTGCCGGGAACCCCCAGCTATATTTAATATTAGCTGTTCTCAATTGGGCCAATAATGGCTTGAGGAGTCTTCTTCTCGCCAATGTCTCTGATGATAGGTCTGTAAAGATTTGGAGATCCCTTCCTTTATATTTTAGAGGTTGTCTGTCTCTTAATCTTTTCCAAATCTCCGCCTTCTCTTCTTATTTCTGAAATCAGACAATGATATCAGGCAGTGTTTCTGCATTCAAATACAGAGATTTCCTGATGTACTCGACCTATTTTAAGTTCTTGTTCTACTCCTCTATCTAGTAGGGGATTGGATATTTCCTTAATTGTTTTCCTTAGTTCCTCCCCTTGTTCCTCTGGTATTCCCCTCATCCTTAGATTTTGACATCTACTTTGATTTTCTTGATTTTCTATTTTATATGCTACTTCTCTCTGATTTATTTGTACGTTTTTGATTTGCGTTTTTAGCTCTTGTATTTCCAGTGCTTGTTTGTCGTCATCTGCATCCTCTGCATCCTCCACCCTTTTTAGTAGATGTCCCAAATCTGCTTGCATTGTTGCGATTTCTGTCTTGAAGAAGTTTTCAAGCTTCCTTTCCAGTCCTTCGAACATTTCCGCCATTTCTAATTTAGTTGGCATTTGAGTTTGTATACTTTGTTATCCTATACCCGCTTGGCTCTCCATCCTGGCATTTACTTAAACTTTTGCTGTGCTTCTCCCTTCTTCTTCCCCAACTCTTCTTTTTTTTTTCTTAGTTGCCTGTGATTTTCCGTGTATAGGGCTTGTAGGGCTACATTTTTTAGTTAGATATTTTTGTATATTACTCGCATTAAGACTTTATCTTGCTGCTTTAGGTTCTGTTGCTTTTGTTACTTTAGTTGCATTTGTCACTTTTGTCGATCTCGTACTCATCCTAGTAGGTATGTGGGAGAGGGTGCCAGAGATATAGGATAGCAAGCACAAAGCAAAAAAGAATTGAGAAATATATGAAAGTGGGGCTCTTAGGGGTGATGTACTGTGAGTAAGAGGTCAGATAGTGGCTTAACACCTGGTTAAGATTTTCACGTTGCGCTCAGTATCTCAAGTCTATCAGACTGAGTCCCAAAACAGAGGTTTTTACAAAGAAATCAGAAGTTTAGCAACTTGATGCTTAACTGTGCTTAACTGTGTACACGTGTAAAAATATCTGTGGGGTTGACTAAGGAATTCACACTGCTCTCAGGGTCTCCATCAAGCTGAGTTTCGGACTTAACAGTATGAAAGGAAAGTCCGATAATAGATATATAGTATCTGTATCTGGACAAGTATACTGTTGTGGATTATGAAGCAAAATAATAATAATAATTTAATATCTACCAACAAAAATATGAAAAGTCAAAAAAAAACACACCTGACACGTACCTTGGGAGTGCGCCTGACGTGCAGAGGGAGACCTCTCGTACCGCCCTGGTTCCGGGATCACTGGGGTTGAGACAGTGACCGTAGGAGCACAGTGGGGTATGAGTGCCTGCAGAGTCTCTGAGATTGGAGATGAAGTCTAATGAGAAGGGCTGGAGCGCTGTAGGTGCAGGTCAGCTGGATGCAGATCATCGGATGCAGATCAGCGGATGCAGGTCACCGGACGCAGGTCAGCGAATGCCGATTAACTGGTTAGCAGGATGCTGGTCAGCGGGATGCAGGTCAGCGGATGCAGGTCTGCAGACGCAGGTCACCGGATGCAGGTCAGCGGACGCAGGTCACCGGATGCAGGTGCGCCTGAGAGCAACATGCACATGCAGGTGCAGGCGACAGCAGGAGAGGAGTCAGACAGGCCAGGTCATACACGGAGGATCAGTACAGACAAAAGCAGAAGGCAAGGAATGGTCAGATTTGAGGCTGGATTTGGCAACAGAGGATCTGGCAGACAGGTAAACAGAGCAGGTCAGGACTGGAGATGGCAGCGGAGTCAGAAAGCCAGGTCAGAATGATGCAGGTTCAGGACCGGGTCTCCGGATAAGATGCAGATCAGACAGCAAGGACACAGTGCTGCTGAGGGGTTTAAATAAGGCAGCCTGTTGCCAATCATTCAGACAGAATTCTCACCGCTCCAGGTGAGCCTTGTGATGATCAGGGGTTGTTGAACCACCAGGGTGCTGGCAATGCGGTAATGGCAAAAAACAAAAGAACAAAAGCTGGACAGCCGCACTCCAAAATTTTCTTTAAAAGAGATGTCTTTATTTTCAACTGTGCATACAGTCACTGCAAGCCCACAAAAATCTGTATGGCCAACGTTTCGCAGTGGCGTCAGTGCTTAGTCATGGCTGAGCACTGACGCCAGTGCGAAACGTTGGCCATACAGATTTTTGTGGGCTTGCAGTGACTGTATGCACAGTTGAAAATAAAGACATCTCTTTTAAAGAAAATTTTGGAGTGCGGCTGTCCAGCTTTTGTTCTTTTGTTTTTTGTTTCCAATCATTGGAATCAGTCTGCACTGTTAACCCTTAGGTGCCAGATCCCTGACATTGCCCCCCCCTCTTGCTCTTTTTTGAGGGTGGCTTCGGAAGAAGGCCTGGATCAGCTCTTGGGCATGCACATTCTGCTTGGGTTCCCAGGAGTTCTCCTCTGGTCCATACCCCTTCCATTTGACCAAGTATTGTAGTTGTTTACCTCTTTTCCTGCAGTCTACGATAGCCTCCACCTCCTATTCCTCGTCTCCATCAACCATCACAGGTTCAGGTGGTCCCGGTCCTCTGCCTGGGAAGGGATCAGGTACTGTGGGTTTCAGCAGGGACACGTGGAACACCGGGTGGATCTTAAGTGAATTAGGTAAGATAAGTTCATAAGACACTTCATTTAGTTTTTTCTTGACTGAAAAAGACCCAATAAACTTTGGCGCCAATTTCTTCGAGGGACAAGCCATTCTAAGATTGGTAGTAGACAACCACACTTGGTCACCTGGTTGGAGACACAATTTGCCTCTTCTCTTTCGGTCATATATTCTCTTATTAGTTGCCTGTCTCTTGTAACAATTTGTTGTTGCGACCCAGGAAGTCAACAGTATTCTGTACTGCTGGAACTGGAGATTCAGGGATAATGTTAGGTAAGAAGACAGGATGGAACCCATAATTTGCAAAAAATGGAGACTGATCCGTAACTGAGTGACTGGCATTATTGAAGGCAAATTCTGCCAACGGTAATAGTGCTACCCAATCGTCCTGAACAAATGTGGTAAAGCATCGTATATATTGCTCAAGAGTCTGGTTCATCCTCTCGGTTTGTCCATTTGTCTGAGGATGGTAGACAGAGGACATAGTTACATTTTCAGGGCCTGGCATAGTGCCTTCCAAAAGCGAGAGGTGAACTGGACCCCTCTGTCAGACACAATGTTGGTTGGAATTCCGTGTAGCCTTACAATCTCCCGCATGAACACCTGGGCTGTTTCCATGGCAGAAGGCGTCTTTTTCAGGGGTAAAAAGTGGGCCATCTTGGAGAGGCGGTCGACCACTACAAAAATGGATGTATGTCCTTCGGATGGGGGTAACTCGACTATAAAGTCCATGGCTATCATACTCCAGGGACGGTCAGGGACTGGTAACGGTCTTAGAAGACCCCAGGAATTGGTCCTAGCAGATTTGCTTTGGGTACAAACAACACATGACTGCACATATTCTTTGCAATCCTTCTCAAGCCTAGGCCACCAGAACATGCGCTGAACCAGGTCAAGGGTCTTGTGGACCCCGAAATGGCCAGCCAAGGGATGATCGTGACACAGACTCAGAACTTTGGTCTGGAAACTTGCCGGTACAAAGATTTTACTGTCTTTCCAAAGTAACCCATCCCTGGGTATCAAGGACACTCCTGGTGGACTGGGCATTCCTGCTGAAACTTGCTTTAAGCTGAACATCAGATCTGTCTGGACCAGCAAAAAGTTGCCTTTGGAAAGAATAGTATCCGGAACTGAGGCATCTTTTGGATCATCGAACATGCGCGAGAGCGTCTGGCTTGGTGTTTCTTGATCCTGGCCGATAGGTGATGTGAAATGAAAATCTGGAAAAGAATAGTGCCCACCACGTCTTCAGGCGCTTGGCAGTTCTCAAATACTCCAGATTCTTGTGATCCGTATAAATAAGTATGGGATGTGCTGCTCCCTCTAAGAGATACCGCCACTCTTCTAGTGCGGCCTTAATAGCCAAAAGTTCACGATCCCCCACATCGTAATTTCTTTCGGCTGGGGAGAGTTTACGGGAGAAAAAAGCTATGGGATGCATGAGATCTTTGAGGCCTTGACGCTGGGAGATAACTGCCCCTACCGCTGTTTCCGAAGCATCTACCTCGAGTAGGTAAGGTAGTGCGGGATCTGGGTGGCTCAGCATGGGAGCAGAGGTAAAAAGTTCCTTCAGTGTAGAAAAGGCAGCCTGGGCCTCGGAGTTCCAGTGGAAACGGATGTTCTGTTTTGTGAGCTAAGTAATGGGGGAAATGATTGCAGAGAAACCTTTTATAAATCTCCTGTAAAAATTGGCAAAGCCAACAAAACGCTGCACCCCTTTCTTTTCTGAGGGTGCAGGCCAATCCAGAAGCCCAAGAACTGAATACTCTGCCGCTTGAATTCACACTTTTCTGGCTTGGCATATAACCCATGCTGACGGAGGCGGCAGAGTACCATCTTAAAGCGGAGGTTCACCCCTAAATTACACTTTTTCCCCTTAGATTAATGCTCGTTTTGTCTAGGGGAATCCGCTAGTTGTGTTAAAATATGAGCCGTACTTACCGTTTACGCGATGCATCTTCTCCGCCACTTCCGGGTATGGGCTGCGGGAGTGGGCGTTCCTTCTTGATTGACAGTCTTCCGAGAGGATTCCGACGGTCGCATCCAACGCGTCACGATTTTCCGAAAGAAGCCGAATGTCGTTGCGCAGGCGCAGTATAGAGCCGCACCAATGTTCGGCTTCTTTCGGCTACTAGTGACGCGATGGATGCGACCGTCGGAAGCCTCTCGGAAGACTGTCAATCAAGAAGGAAGCCCGCTCCCGAAGACCCATATCCTGGAAGCGACGGAGAAGATCTCGAAAACGGGCAAGTACAGCTCATATTTTAACACAACTAGCCGATTCCCCTAGACAAAACGAGCAGGAATCTAAGGGGATTTTTTGAAAAAAAATTCTTATGGGTGAACTCCCACTTTAACGTGTTTCCGGTGTTGATCCAAGGATGTGGAAAAAATCAGGATGTCGTCAAGGTAAACGATTACAAAGATATCTAGCCAGTCTCTGAAGATATCGTTTGCGAAGTGCTGAAAAGTGGCAGGGGCATTGCACAGGCCGAAGGGCATCACCGAATACTCAAAGTGGCCGAACCTGGTACGGAAGGCCATTTTCCATTCGTCCCCTGCACGGATACGAACTAAATTATAAGCCCCTCGAAGATCAAGTTTAGTAAAAACAGCGGTAGTTCTCAGTCTCTGGAACAGCTCGGGCAACCAGGGGTAAAGGATACCGGTTCTTAAATGTCACTTTATTTAGTTCCCGGTAATCAACACAAGGACATAAGGAGTGGTCTTTTTTCTCCACAAAAACGATTCCGGCCCCTGCTGGAGAGGTGGATGGCCGGATGAATCTCCTCTTAAGGTTCTTGTCTACATATTTCTTTAAAACCTCTAGTTCCCGTTCAGACAGGGGGTAGATCCGCCCAAAGGGGATCTCGGCTCCAGGCAATAGCTCGATTGGGCAATCGTATGAACGGTGGGGAGGAAGAGTCTCAGCCCCCCGTTTGCTGAACACATCTAAAAACTTGTAATATGGCTTGGGTACTTGTGAGAGTAACTCTGTATCAGATTCCAGGCATAGCAGCGGGCCCCGACACCTTAGGAAGTGAGGGCAAGCAATGTTCTTGATAGTAAGAGGACTGGAACTTTATTTCCCCGGTAACCCAGTTAACTTGCGGATTGTGGGCCTGGAGCGATGGTAGGCCAAGGATGACCGGGAACAGGGGAGATGCAATTGCATCGAGTTTCAGAAGTTCCTTATGACCCATGGCCGTGACTACGGGTAAAAATTGTGTCTCCTGGGTGACCAGGCCAGATTTAATACAGGAACCATCTGCCAGAAGATGGAGAGTCCTTGTGCCCTGTGCTTGAGTGTAATGCACTGTTGGTTGGCAAAGTTCAAATCAATAAAGCAACTACATGCTCCAGAGTCTATAATTGCAGTAGCAGGCACAGTCCTTCCTGGGAGCTGGAAAGAGATGCAAAGGGCCAGGTGAGTTGTATTGGCAGAGGGTGCTGGTTTGCTGGTAGGCGAGATGGACAAACATCTTTGAGTTTTTACTGGACATAAATGTACATGGTGGCCGGCCCCCCCACAGTACAGGCAGAGATTAAGCCGTTTCCAGCGTGAACGTTCCTCAGCAGATAACGAGGGTCTTATTAAACTGACTTGCACTGGTTCAGGAGAGATTGGCAAAGATCTAGCTGAGACAGGTCTGTTGGCAGCAGGATGACCACACAGGGTAACATCCAGGTGGGACGAGTCTGTTGATTTATTTTTTCTGCACTGCGTTCCCGAAGGCGCCGATCTATCTGGATAACCAAAGCCATTAGGTTCTCCAAAGAGTCTGGTATGCCAACTTGGGCCAGTTCATCTTTTAATCTTTTAGACAGGCCTAAGCGGAACTGGTGCCGTAAAGCTGAATGATTCCATTGGGTATCTGCACTCCAGCGCCTAAAGTCCATTATATAGTCCTCGACCGCTCTGCGGCCTTGCTGGAACGCATGAAGAGCAGCTTCAGCTGTGGAAATCCGTTGGGGATCCTTATAAAGGAGCGACATGGCCTTGAAAAAGGACGACAAGGAGTCCAGTAAAACATGACGTTCTTCAAGCAAATTATGTGCCCAGGACTGAGGTTCCCCCAGCAGTAATGAAATGACAAACCCCACTTGTAGTTTCCTGGGAGAATGTTAGGGGTTGCAGGCAGTGCTTTAAGTGGGCCAAAAGAGGTGCCGGTACTCTATTAGGCGCCGGTGCTCCCCCCCCCCCAATACAGGAACTGGTGTGTGTGTGTGTGTGTGTGTGTGTGTGTGGTAAGGGGGGGGGAGTACTGGTACAGAGAGGAACTAATATATATATATATATATATGTGTGTGTGATGGGGGGGTCTGATGTGCAGGGGGGTACTGGTACAGAGAGGAACTAATGTGTGTGTGTGTGTGTGTGTGATGAGGGGGGGGGTCTGATGTGCAGAGGGGTACTGGTACAGAGAGGCACTAATGTGTGGTGGTGGGGGGGGGTACTGGTACAGAGAGGAACTAATGTGTGTGTGTGATGAGGGGGGGGTCTGATGTGCAGGGGGGTACTGGTACAGAGAGGAACGAATGTGCGGTGGTGGGGGGGTACTGGTACATAGAGGAACTAATATATATGTGTGTGATGGGGGGGTCTAATGTGCAGGGGGGTACTGGTACAGAGAGGAACTAATGTGCGGTGGTGGGGGGGTACTGGTACATAGAGGAACTAATATATATGTGTGTGTGTGTGTGTGTGTGTGATGAGGGGGGGGGTCTGATGTGCAGGGGGGTACTGGTACAGAGAGGAACGAATGTGCGGTGGTGGGGGGGTACTGGTACATAGAGGAACTAATATATATGTGTGTGATGGGGGGTCTGATGTGCAGGGGGGTACTGGTACAGAGAGGAACTAATGTGCGGTGGTGGGGGGGGTACTGGTACATAGAGGAACTAATATATATGTGTGTGATGGGGGGGTCTGATGTGCAGGGGGGTACTGGTACAGAGAGGAACGAATGTGTGTGTGTGATGAGGGGGGGGGTCTGATGTGCAGGGGGGTACTGGTACAGAGAGGAACTAATGTGTGGTGGGGGGGGTACTGGTACAGAGAGGAACTAATGTTCTTGTCCCAGTCCGGGCCTGTCACTCACCAGTACTCTTCAGAAGTTGGATTCCAAAGCAAAGTCCGATGTTCACTTTGCTGCACCGTCCTGACTCCTAGGAGGACCAGTCACCCACTCAGGTCGCCGCACTGATCGCTCCTCACAGGCGCGCGGAAAGGAGTTGACGTCACCTAACGTGAGGTCAACTCCCTGCCTGCGCCTGCCTGAGCTGTACTCTGCACACGACCCGCCCCCCTCCACTAGCTGCCCAGCCAATGACATTATGGAGGAGAGACGGTGCGCGATGTAATTCGCCCAGCGCCGGCCAGCCACTACAATGCTGTAGCTAGCTCTCCGCTGCGCTCCGGTACCGGAAACCCACGTACTGGGCGCACGGAGAGGTGCTGGTACTCTCCAGGGCAATTTTTGGAAGTGGCGGTACTGAGTACCGCCGCGTTCCGGCCCACTTAAAGCACTGGTTGCAGGGAGAAGTACAACTCGCATGCATTGCGAAAAGCCCGAAACTTACTTCGGTCTCCGGAGAACCTCTCTGGGATGGGACCCTTGGCTCTGGAGGCAGCATTGTTATAGAGGGTGCAGAAGTGGCTTCTGTAGGTATCCTGTTGGTAGATGGATCCGTAGTGGTAGCCTGGTGTTGCATTTGTCCCTCTAAGCGTGCATGGCCATCCTGGAGAGACTTCACCTCTAGAGAGAGATCAGAGAGGAGTTGGAAGATCTTGGTGCAAGAGGTCCCTCTTGCAGGCTCAGGCATGGCTGTCTGATACTGACACGTACCTTGGGAGTGATCCTGACGCGCAGAGGGAGACCTCTCGTACCGCCCTGGTTCCGGGATCACTGGGGTTGAGACAGTGACCGTAGGAGCACAGTGGGGTATGAGTGCCTGCAGAGTCTCTGAGATTGGAGATGAAGTCTAATTAGAAGGGCTGGAGCGCTGTAGGTGCAGGTCAGCTGGATGCAGATCATCGGAGGCAGATCAGCGGATGCAGGTCACCGGACACAGGTCAGCGGATGCAGGTCAGCGGATGCCGATTAACTGGTTAGCAGGATGCTGGTCAGCGGATGCAGGTCTGCGGACCCAGGTCACCGGATGCAGGTCAGCGGACGCAGATCACCGGATGCAGGTGCGCCTGAGAGCAACATGCACATGCAGGTGCAGGCAACAGCAGGAGAGGAGTCAGACAGGCCAGGTCATACACGGAGGATCAGTACAGACAAAAGCAGCAGGCAAGGAATGGTCAGATTTGAGGCTGGATTCGGCAACAGAGGATCTGGCAGACAGGTAAACAGAGCAGGTCAGGACTGGAGATGGCAGCGGAGTCAGAAAGCCAGGTCAGAATGATGCAGGTTCAGGATCAGGTCTCCCGATAAGATGCAGATCAGACAGCAAGGACACAGTGCTGCTGAGGGGTTTAAATAAGGCAGCCTGTTGCCAATCATTGGAATCAGTCTGCACTGTTAACCCTTAGGTGGCAGATCCCTGACAACACCTTAGCCCATGTTTGCCAAGCATCCAAGACATTAACAATTGAATTGGCTATCTATAACTTTTACAAGCTTGGGTGAAAGTTTGAAACAATGACGATTCTCATCACAGGACAAAGAAATCAGTGTTGGTTATAAATCCTGCCATAGGAAAAGTTTTCACAGATAGCTAACTAAGCATTTATCACATAGAAACAAGCCTTATCTGAGAAAAAACATTGGGCCTGATTTACTATGCTCTGTGCGCTGCGCTGGTTCATGCGTTAATTAGTACTCCGGGTGGAGGCTTAATTGGGCGCATAACCCAGCGTAGCAGCCGGCGCATTGAAACTAATATGTAAAGCCGCGCCGAACTCCCTATAGAAGTCTATGGGAGAAATCAAAAGTGTTCATTTTAAAGGCTAATCTGCAAGTTTTGTCCTAAAAAGTGTTTGGGGACCTCAGTCCTGCCCCAGGGAACATGTATCAATGCTTTTTTTATTTTTTAAAACGGCCGTTTTTTCGGGAGCAGTGAAATTAATAATTCTTAAAGTGAAACAATAAAAGTGAAATATTCCTTTAAATTTCGTACCTAGGGGGGGTGTAATGTCAGCATGTGAAATAGCGCATTTTTCCCGCACTTAGAACTCCCCCTGCACAAAGTGACATTCTGAAGGAAAAAAGTCATTTAAAAATTCACACGCGGCTATAATGAATTGTCGGCTCTGACAATTCTAAAGGGATTCATTCATAAAACAAACAAAAAAAATGTGTAGGGGTTCCCCCAAATTAAATTACCAGGCCCTTCAGGTCTGGAATGGATATTAAGGGGAACCCCGCCGTAAAAACCCCAAAAAAAAAAAGACGTGCGGTTCCCGGCAAATATCCATTCCAGACCCTTCAGGTCTGGTGTGGATTTTAAGGGGAACTCCACCCCAAATTGAAAAAAAAAATGGCGTGGAGTCCCCCTAAAAATCCACACCAGACCCTTATCCGAGCACGTTGACCTGGCCGGCCGCAGAAAAGAGGGGGGGACAGAGTGCGGCCCCCCCCTCTCCTGAACCGCACCAGGCCACATGCCCTCAACATGGGGAGGATGTCCCCATGTTGATGGGGACAAGGGTCTCATCCCCACAACCCTTGCCCGGTGGTTGTGGGGGTATGCGGGCGGGAGGTTTATCAGAATCTGGAAGACCCCTTTAACAAAGGGGACCCCCAGATCCTGACCCCCCCCCCTGTGTGAAATGGTAATGGGGTACATTGTACCTCTACCATTTCACCCCCAAAAAAATGTCAAAGTGTTAAAAATGACAGTAGCCGGTTTTTGACAAATCTTTTAATAAAATCTTCTTTTCTTCTTTCCTTCGGGTTTCTTCCGCTGCTTCTTTCTTCTCGTCCACATCTTGCCCGACGTCTTCTTCTATCTTCTCCGTCCGTCCTTCCGCCTTCTGGTCCCGCATCTTGCCCGTTGTCTTCTCCGTCCGCCTCCTCGTCCGCATCTTGGGTCTTCTGCGGTCTTCTTCTCGGCCCGCCGCCTTCTCGTCCCCGGACCCAGCGTTTGAATTTGATTTGGCCGCCGTTTTCCCGCTCCTGGGACCCGCCCCCCTCTGACGCCACAAGTAAACTCCTTAGAAGGTCATGTGCATCAGAGGGGGGCGGGGTCGCAGAGCGTCACACAGCGGGGGAATTCAATTTCAATCGCGCCGCCCAGAGAAGAAGTTCCCGCCGTGTCACACTCATGTGACCCCGCCCCATTCTGACGCACATGACCTTCTAAGGAGTTTACTTGTGGCGTCAGAGGGGGGCGGGTCCCAGGAGCGGGAAAACGGCGGCCAAATCAAATTCAAACGCTGGGTCCGGGGACGAGAAGGCGGCGGACCGAGAAGAAGACCGCAGAAGACCCAAGATGCGGACGAGGAGGCGGACGGAGAAGACAACGGGCAAGATGCGGGACCAGAAGGCGGAAGGACGGACGGAGAAGATAGAAGAAGACGTCGGGCAAGATGTGGACGAGAAGAAAGAAGCAGCGGAAGAAACCCGAAGGAAAGAAGAAAAGAAGATTTTATTAAAAGATTTGTCAAAAACCGGCTACTGTCATTTTTAACACTTTGACATTTTTTTGGGGGTGAAATGGTAGAGGTACAATGTACCCCATTACCATTTCACACAGGGGGGGGGGTCAGGATCTGGGGGTCCCCTTTGTTAAAGGGGTCTTCCAGATTCTGATAAACCTCCCGCCCGCATACCCCCACAACCACCGGGCAAGGGTTGTGGGGATGAGACCCTTGTCCCCATAAACATGGGGACATCCTCCCCATGTTGAGGGCATGTGGCCTGGTGCGGTTCAGGAGAGGGGGGGGGGCCGCACTCTGTCCCCCCCTCTTTTCTGCGGCCGGCCAGGTCAACGTGCTCGGATAAGGGTCTGGTGTGGATTTTTAGGGGGACTCCACGCCATTTTTTTTTTCAATTTGGGGTGGAGTTCCCCTTAAAATCCACACCAGACCTGAAGGGTCTGGAATGGATATTTGCCGGGAACCGCACGTCTTTTTTTTTTTTGGTTTTTACGGCGGGGTTCCCCTTAATATCCATTCCAGACCTGAAGGGCCTGGTAATTTAATTTGGAGGGACCCCCTTTTTTTTTTTTTTTTTTTTTTAATGAGCAATGACTCTATTCTTTATAGCCATGAGTACTTTAACCACTTGCCCACCGGGTTAATTCTGGCACTTCTCTCCTTCATGTGAAAATCACAATTTTTTTGCTAGAAAATTAATCAGAACCCCCAAACATTATATATTTTTTTTAGCAGACATCCTAGGGAATAAAATGGCAGTCATTGCAATACTTTTTGTCACACCGTATTTGCGCAGCGGTCTTACAAGCGCACTTTTTTTGGATAAAAATCACTTTTTTGAATTAAAAAATAAGACAGCAATACATTTTGCCCAATTTTTTTCTATATTGTGAAAGATAATGTTACGCCGAGTAAAATGATACCCAACATGTCACGCTTAAAAATTGCGCCCGCTCGTGGCATGGCGTCAAACTTTTACCCTTTAAAAATCTCGATAGGCGACGTTTAAAAAATTCTACAGGTTGCATTTTTTGAGTTGCAGAGTAGGTCTAGGGCTAGAATTATTGCTCTCACTCTAACGATCGCGGCGATACCTCACTTGTGTGGTTTGAATACTGTTTTCATATGCGGGCGCTACTCGCGTATGCGTTTGCTTCTGTGCGCGAGCTCGTCGGGACGGGGCGCTTTAAAAAATTTTTTGGGGGTTTTCTTATTTATTTTTATTTCGTTTTATAATGTTTTACACTGAAAAAAATAAATAAAAAAAAAATGATCAGTTTTCTTCCTATTACAAGGAATGTAAACATCCCTTGTAATAGGACTAGTGTGTGACAGGTCCTCTTTATGGAGAGAGGCGGGGTCAATAAGGCTGGAAAGCATGGTATTGAAAAAAAAAAAAAAAGTTCTCATGCTTTCAGCTGCAATCATGTTCGTTCACCACAGTGGTGTAGTGTATAGCACTTTGACCTAGCAGCAAAAGAGTCGTTGGTTCGAATCCCGCCCGTGACAGCATCTGCATGGAGTTTGCATGTTCTCCCTGTGCCTGCGTGGGTTTCCTCCCACAATATAAAAACACGCTGTAAATCGGTTCCGGTCTAAATAAGCCCTAATATGCAGTAGTATATTTAGGTTTGGTTCTGCCCTAGGCCTGACTACATATCTGCACCTCCTAATAGAAAAATGACCCACCCCTTCCTGTCAAGGTCACACCCTGTTTTTGTATAACCCCGCCCAGTAATTTTCAGGGGACCCACACACTAGTTCTGGGGGGGCACTGGATTCCCTTAACCACTTCCATACCAGGCACTTACGCACCTTCCCGCCCAAGCCAATTTTCAGCTTTCAACACTGTCGCACTTTGAATGGCAATTGCGCGGTCATACAACACTGTACCCAAACAAAATTGGCGTCCTTTTTTCCCCACAAATAGAGCTTTCTTTTGTTGTTATTTGATCACCTCTGCGTTTTTTTTTTTGCGCAACAACTAAAAAAAGACTGCAAATTTTGAAACAAAAAAACGTTTTTCTTTTTTTAGGTTAATTTTTTTGTAAATACGTTTTTCTCTTTCAATTACGGGCACTGATATGGCGGCACTGATGGGCACCGATGAGATGGCACTGATGGACATCGATGAGGTAGTACTGACGGCACAGATGAGGTGGCATTGATTGGCGGCGCTGCTATGCGGCACTGATGGGCACTCATAGGCGGCACTGATGGGCACTCATGGGCGGCACAGATGGGCGGCACTTATGGGTGGCACTGATGGATACTTATGGGCGGCACTTATGGGTGGCACTGATGGATACTTATGGGTGGCACAGGTGGGCACTGATAGGTGGGCACTGTGCATGGATGGGCACTGTGGGGTGGCACTGATTTTCCCAGTCAGTGCCCATTTGTGGGCACTGATTGGCATCTTTTTTCTTATTTTTTAATGCTTTTTGTTCTATATTTTTTTTGTTTTTGCACACCCTGGTGGTCCAGGGTGGGCATCCCTGGTGGTCCAGTGTGGTGATCCGAGGGGGGGCTGCGCTGATAAACAATCAGCGCGAACGCCCCCTGTCAGGAGAGCCGCCGATCGGCTCTCCTATACTCGCGTCTGTCAGACGCGAGTGAGGAAGAGCCATCGATGGCTCTTCCTGTTTACATCGTGATCAGCCGTGATTGGACACGGCTGATCACGTGGTAAAGAGTCTCCGTCTCCGTGAGAGACTCTTTACCGAGATCGGAGATGCAGGGTGTCAGACTGACACCCCGCATCACCGATCGCCGCGCTGCGTGCCCCCACAGGCGCGTGCGGCATGAAATCCTGCAGGACGTCCTGTCAGGATTGTGTAACCACTTCCCGGACGTAAATCGGCCATAGGCTGGGCGGGAAGTGGTTAATTTGCATAGTTTTTCTCTCACTTCCTGTTTGGCTATGGGGCAGGAAGTGAAGGGAAATCTCCCCAATTGGACACAGATAATACAAAATAAACTGACAGGGCCTATAACCCTCCCTCACTCTATCCAAAATTAAAGAAAATAAAACTTGTTGATTATAGTTCTTGTCAGGGGCGGACTGACCATTGAGTCACTCGGGCACTGCCCGAGGGCCCCATGCCACTAGGGGGCCCCATCCGGGTTGCCAGGCTCAGTAAAACCAGGGACAGTATGTAAAAATCTGTGTTTTTATTAGATCTGTCCCCGATATGTCCAAAAATGACATGCTTTTAATGTGAATATCCCAAGATTTTAGCTGCCCGCCTCTGCACTACCTCCTGGCGTGGTGGTCATCTGTAAGCCAGAGGGGCCCCATAATCTTCTATTGCCCAGGGGCCCCATGAGTTGTCAGTCCGCCCCTGGTTCTAGTTTAAGCACAAATTTCATAGAGTTTTATTGAGAGGCCTAAGAAAATATAACCATGCCAATAGGCCAGGATACAGCGTTGCTAATATGTAGGAATGTGTGTGTTAGAGCACCCCACCCAATGTTAACTAAATTATTAATTTGCAAATAAGTATTATCTGCTCATTTTTTTGGGGATGTCTGCACCCCTGATAGTGACAACATTTGTGAGGTGTCTTCACCCTTTCTAATTTATTCACTTCCTGTCACATAGCCAAACAGGAAGTGAGGGTAAAACCTTACTAATATATTTTCTTGGGGACACAGAGATCAATCTAAATAGTTTCCCATTATGTAAATTGCATTTTAGCATTTTGCTGTGTACACCCCAAATTATTAGGGATCTTGGACTTTGGGGTCCATTTACTAAAGGCAAATCCACTCCTACAAGTGCAAAGCAAGGAAGAAAACAAAACAACTTTGCTTCTACAGGATTGGATGTTAAAACCATCAGTGCTTCCTCTCTGATTTTCAGCAACTATGCTTGTACTGCAGAGTGGCTTTGCCTTTACTAAACCCCAAACTAAATAATCATTTGGGGCAGGGATCCTCAAACTACGGCCCTCCAGCTGTTGTAGAACTACACATCCCATGAGGCCTTGTAATGCACTGACATTCACAGACATGACTAGGCATGATGGGAATTGTAGTTCCTGAACAACTGGAGGGCCGTAGTTTGAAGACCCATGATTTGGGGTGTACACAGCAGTGCTGGAGTGCAATTTGCTTAATGGGGACACTAGTTAGATTGACCGGTGTCCCCAAGAAATGACACTGGTAGGGTTTTAACCTCACTTCCTGTTCAGCTGTGTGACAGGAAGTGAAGCCAATTTTAAGAAAAGGGACACAAAGCTCAACACAAAAATAAAAAAACACAGAGCAGGGGTTCTAACACTCACTTGGCTTCCCTCAAACACCCACAATTTGAATAGGATTGCCTTGCGCTAGATTTAAGCACAGTGCTGTAAATCAGCACGTCAAGCCTGTCCACCAATAGCAAACCCCCCCCCCCCACAGGCCATGTTTGCAGGTTTTCCTTCATCTTGCACATGTGCTTTAAAATACAGTCTGGACAGCAATTCTTGATAAGAGAAATCCCCAAAACATGTCCTGTCGGGGGTACTTGAGGGCTGAGGACCACTGCAGAATAAATAAAATACTTACCAGTTTTTGTCTTGAAAGTCATGGAGAATAAACATGGCAAACATTTCATGATTACACACCAGGAAAGAAGCTTAGACAAAAATCACACATAATTTGTTAGGCCCAAACCTAGTTCAGCTGCAGCTGTCAACATATGTAGCATGAAAAAGTAACAAAAGACAAACTTAACAATTTTAAAGTAATTTTTATTGGTCAACAAAACAAGGAAAGCAAAAAAAGACAAACAAACAAAAATACATTTCAAAATTCTAATTAACCATAGCTTCACACATTTTTCATAAAATAAGGCCACATAGACAAATACATCAAAGTGAACATCATTTAAAAATAAACCAAAACCATTGGCAAAATAAAACAAAACCCATGCAACAAACCACATTTGTGTTTAGCAACAGCATTTCTGCCAGCCTGCCCCTTCTGAGGGCAGCTGAGGACTGATCGATCCAAGCTTTTTATAACAGTGCTAGTAATGAAGCAATTGAAATCACATGAACAAATTGCAGTCTCTAGTTTGGGTGAGCTTGTAATTGGGCACACCTGCAATTAATCCAAACCACGCTCTATGAGCATCCAATGAGTGTTTTTCAACTTTTAAAAAGAAAGGATATTTTTTTTCTAAGTGTTTGAGCATGCTCAGTTCATCACACATGTAGGAACCAAGCTGCAATGGAATGAGAGCTTTTTTTTTTTGTTTCCCCTGATCTGATGCTTTCCAGCCTGAAGGGGAGGTGTTAAAGACAGAAGTAAACACGCACATTTAATAATCTATTTGTGGGAAAAAAAAGGTTGCCAATTTTGTTTGGAAGCCACGTGGCACGACTGCGCAATTGTCAGTTAAAGCGACGCCGCGCCGAATCACAAAAACTTGCCCGGTCATTGACCAGAAATATGGTCCGGGCTCAAGTGGTTAAAAATTAACAAAACACAAAAGTGAGCCCAATTTTTGGGGATAATGTGAAAGATGATGTTACACTGAGTAAATAGATACCTTACATGTCACGCTTTACTATTGGAAACACTCCTGCAATGGGGCCAAAATGAATTCCGTGAATATCCCCATAGGCGACCTTTTTCTTTTTTTTCCAGGTTACCAGTTTATAGTTACAAAGAAGGTCTAGTGGTAAAAGTATTGCTCTCGCTCTAACGCACGCGTCAATACCTCACATGTGTGGTTTGAACGATGTTTATATATGTGGGCGGGACTTGCGTAAGTCCCGCCCACATATGTAAAAATTATTTTTACTTTTTGCTATAATAAATATCCCCAAAAATATATATTCAAAAAACTAAAAAAACCCTCAGTTTAGGCCGATACGTATTCTACATCTTTTTGGTTCCAAAAAATCGCAAATAGCGTTTAGTGTTTGGTTTTTGCAAAAGTTATAGCGTCTACAATTTTTTTTTTTTGTTGTTTTAACTAGTTATTGGGGCGATCAGCGATTTTTATCGGTACTACGACATTATGGCGGACACATCGAACACTTTTTTTGAACCATTGGCATTTTTCTAGCGATCAGTGCTGTAAAAAATGCATTGCTTACTCAAAAAATGCCACTGGCAGGGAAGGGGTTAACACTAGGTGCGAGGGAGGGGTTAAATATTGTAACGGCTACCCACTGGTAGTGAGGGGTATCGGCCGTTGGAGACGTCCTTTTCCCTGGCAAGCTGCGATATGCAGGTACCGCCGGTATATCCCATCGAACGCCCTTCCAAGAAACGAGACGTGCTACGTTTGGAGGGTCAAGCAGACTCACTTTATTTGGCATATTTCACCTGCTTATATCTGGTTACAACTGTTACAAGAACAATGACAGTTTCCGCCCTCCCCTTTTCCCAGTAGGGGGCTTCAACACAGACCCCCTGAAACAATGACATCTCCTTGAATTAATCACTTGACCAGTTTCTAGACTCTTCGGCACCTCACCCCACTTAACATTTCCTGGCCAGGCACATAGAATTCAATTAACCTTTAAAACAATTATCACTCACACATAATCCCCATCAGCATACACCTCACAGGGGGGCTGTTTACCTGCACACAAAAGAAGAGTTCATTAGTAGTGTTGCTCACGAATATTCGCATTGCGAATATTCGACTCGAATATAGCATATTCGAGAAATCGCGCTATATTTCGAATTTCGCGGTGAATATTCGCAATTCCGAATATTCGCATTTTTTCAATTTGATTTTTAAAACAGATCACATCCTATCGACGTCTAAAAGCATTGCTGGTATGATTAGAGACCCTGGGCCGAGTAGCTAAGCTGAGGCGATCCTTTTATGTTGCCAAATTGAAAAAAAAAATATTGCGATTTTTCGCTATTGCGAATGCGAAAATGATTGCGAATTTTCGATAACTGTGGTAGGAGAACTCTGATTGTCTCTGATGCAAAAGGGGGGGGGCTTTGTGTATGTTTCTGTTATGAATATTTGTATGTTTGATATTATTATTTTTTGTAAGAAGGAAAAAATTGCGCATACCTTAAAAAAGGGGAGAATACAGCAGCAACTCAAAAATGTTATACAACATAAATTAATACAAGACAGAAAATGGAGTCGCTCTACAAGAATAAAAAATATGTCTAGTGACAAGACATGTGGGCAAATTATAAAATAAGCAAGCGCAAATAACTTGTGAAATACACAGTGAAACAAATATATAAAGAAATATAGTCCCAATAATAGAATAAAAATCTTTCATAAAAATGTCTTTGATATGTGAAGTGAAAAAAAGTCCAAAGCATGCAGCATGAACGTGTTCAATCTTCAAGGTGTTTGATTGACAAATGGCTGTGACAGATGGATAGAGTAAAGAATCACCACCAATGCAAAACACTTTTTATTCTCTATTGTAAAATATCACGAATATTCTGAGCCAATCAGAGTGCTCCTTCCGCATTTGCCGAATATTCGCAATTATTTTGTATTGTAAAATATCAAGAATATTCTGAGCCAATCAGAGTGCTCCTTCTGCATTTGCCGAATATTCGCAATTATTTTGTATTGTAAAATATCAAGAATATTCTGAGCCAATCAGAGTGCTCCTTCCGCATTTGCCGAATATTCGCAATTATTTTGTATTGTAAAATATCACGAATATTCTGAGCCAATCAGAGTGCTCCTACAGCATTTGTCGAAATTGCGCAATAAATATCGCATTCGCATGTTGCGATATTTCGATAAAATATCACGAATATTCTGAGCCAATCAGAGCGCTCCTCCAGCATTTCTCGAAATTGCGCAATAAATATCGCATTCGCATGTTGCGATATTTCGATAAAATATCACGAATATTCTGAGCCAATCAGAGTGCTCCTACCGCAGTTATCAAAAAATCGCAATTATTTTCGCATTCGCAATAGCGAAAAATCGCAATCATTTAATTTCGATAAAATATCACGAATATTCGAATTTAGCGAATTTATCTCGAATATTCGAATATATATTCGAGATATATCGCGAAATCGAATATGGCATATTCTGCTCAACACTATTCATTAGCTATGTGAAGGGAACATTAGCATTCCAGCAGTGAAAGAGACTTGTCCAGTTAACCCTTTGAGCTCAGAATACAATGTGGTACATCCCCTTGTGACAAGCCATGCAGTTCCTTGTAGTCCCCCTGCACGAAGATCATAACTGTCTCGGCAGCATGCCTGTGTCCGTTACACTACTCCCCCTTTGTGGAACACTCCGGCAGACCCGGATTGATCCTTTTCGGATCAACTTGGGGATGTCCGGTCTGCTGTTAGGGTAAAAGTTCCGTTTGCCTGGACCGTCCGTCAGCCTTCCCATTGGCTTACCAGGTCGGTAGCTGATGGTGACGGTGAATAATAGAATTCAGTTCTGGAACAGTCACTTGCTTTGCTCTCTCAATGGCTCCCAAAACCTGTTGCTGATGCTCTTGGGGCAGATACGGCACCACCTGGATGCAAATCCCATTTAATCTTTTGACAATTTCCGCCTGTTTGTGCATTTCAATGTTCAAGCCACGGGACATCTCATAATACATGACATAGTGTCGTTGCATCTCTGATTTCTCACTGGCCAACTTGTCACATTCCCATTTTAGACTGTGATATTGTGCCGGATCTACAGTACATGTCGGGGAAGGTAGTCTTACCCGGTTCTCAGCAGCAAGCGGGTTGATTCCAGCAACGCGGGTGGTCACGGGACAAGCAGCAGCAGGTGTAGGTAAATAAGCCGAAGTCAGAGTGCCAATGTCGTTGCCCAGCACCACCTCGGCAGGTAGGTTGTCCATGATACCAACTGTGGTCTTTCCTGACCCGGCTCCCCAGTCTAAGTGCACCCGGGTGGTGGGTACGTGAAATACAGCACCCCCTGCGACCCGGACGGCAACTGTGCGAGTGGACACGTTCTCTGGCTTTACCAGATGTTTTTGAATCAGAGTGATAGTAGTCCCGGAATCTCTTAGGCCTTGTGCTACTTGTCCATTCACTCGTACCTCCTGACGGTGATGCTGACGGTTATCCGGAGAGGCAGCTTGTATTGGGTCTGCCTCATACCAAATTCCCAGACATTCCTCAGGGCCCCCCTCGGTCTCCAGGCAGTGGGCCGCAGAGGGACGTGATGGAGTGACCTCTGTGTTGGGTGTTGTGCGTCTCCAATTGTTATTTGTAGCTCTCAAAGGGCAATAACGAGCAATATGTCCCGTGTCGCTGCAGTGATGGCACGTCACCCTAGGCGAATCCCGGGGGTAGTTGCTAGGCCCCTGAGGATGTGGTGGAACTGGAGCCCGAAACTCTGGGCGTGGGGTGACGGTTGGAGTACGCGGTTCTACCTTATGAGCCAGCCGCATAGTACCCTGGCTTACTTTCCTTGTTTCCGCGTACTCATCTGCTAGCCGAGCCGCCTCGTTTAAGTTAGCGGGCCGGCGATCTCGTACCCAGTCTTGTATGTCTGCGGCCAGGTCTTGGAAGAAATGTTCCATTAGGAACAGCTGCAATACTTCCTCCCCGGTGTTGGCCTTGCACCCTTGGACCCAAAGGGATGCCACCCTTTGTAACTGGTTGGCCCATTCCATGTGGGAGTCCACAGCCATCTTCTTGGACTCCCGGAAGCGCCGGCGGTAGGCTTCTGGCGTCACGGCATATCGGGTTAGCAGCGCCTTTTTAACTTGCTGGTATTGTAAAATATCCTCTGGAGCAAGAGCCCGAAAGGCTTCATTGGCTTTGCCCGACAATTTCCCCGACAAAATAGTGACCCATTGGTCTGGTGGTACCTGGTGTAGTGAGCACTGCCTCTCAAAGTCCGCCAAATATCCATCGATTTCCTCCTCACTTTCTACAAAAGCTTTAAATGCAGTGAACAGTATTTTCTTTCCTGTAGCAGCAGGTGGGGGGGTAGGAACTGCAGGTGTAATGGGCTGTCTCGCTCTTACCAGTTCCAGTTCTTGTCCCCTCTTAGTTTGTATTTCTTCCCTTGCTTCCCGGAACAGCTGGTTGATTAGTTCCACGGACGTTTCTGGATACAAGGATAATCTCCGCTGTACAATCCCAGTAATTACATCTTCTTTGCTGACCGGTGCAAGGGGCTCCGTTCCTTCCATGGATCCATCCATTTCGTCCAGCTCCAGCAGGTCAGCTATCAGCTCCCTCCGTGGTCTGTTGCTGGCGCTCCTACCACGACTCTCTAATAAATCTTTCAGTGTGGATCTTTTCAGCCTGGCGTACTGCGACTCCATTCAGAACTTGCTCTTTGGATAAAAGGACCATCCCACTGCTACCAACCAATGTAACGGCTACCCACTGGTAGTGAGGGGTATCGGCCGTTGGAGACGTCCTTTTCCCTGGCAAGCTGCGATATGCAGGTACCGCCGGTATATCCCATCGAACGCCCTTCCAAGAAACGAGACGTGCTACGTTTGGAGGGTCAAGCAGACTCACTTTATTTGGCATATTTCACCTGCTTATATCTGGTTACAACTGTTACAAGAACAATGACAGTTTCCGCCCTCCCCTTTTCCCAGTAGGGGGCTTCAACACAGACCCCCTGAAACAATGACATCTCCTTGAATTAATCACTTGACCAGTTTCTAGACTCTTCGGCACCTCACCCCACTTAACATTTCCTGGCCAGGCACATAGAATTCAATTAACCTTTAAAACAATTATCACTCACACATAATCCCCATCAGCATACACCTCACAGGGGGGCTGTTTACCTGCACACAAAAGAAGAGTTCATTAGCTATGCGAAGGGAACATTAGCATTCCAGCAGTGAAAGAGACTTGTCCAGTTAACCCTTTGAGCTCAGAATACAATGTGGTACATCCCCTTGTGACAAGCCATGCAGTTCCTTGTAGTCCCCCTGCACGAAGATCATAACTGTCTCGGCAGCATGCCTGTGTCCGTTACAAATATGTTCCCTGGGTGTGTTCTAACTGTAGGGGGGGGGTGGGACTGACATGTGTAAATGACAGATCGCTGTTCATGAAGGGGAACTCCAGACCCCCCAAAAAAAAAATAAGGTGGGTTCCCTCCAGGTGCATACCAGGCTCTTAGGCTTGGTCTGGAACATAAGGGGTTAAACCGGGGCCAAAAAAAATAGCGTGGGGGCCCCCCCAAGATCCAAACCAAGCCCTTATCCCAGGCACGCAGTCTGGTCAGACAGGAATGGGGGTGGGGACGAGCGAGCGCCCCCCTCCCTCCTGAGCCATACCAGACCACATGCCCTCAACATGGGGGAGTGTGTGCTGTGGGGGAGGGGGGCACTGCCCCCCCACCCCAAAGCACTCTTGCCCCCATGTCGATAGGGACAAGAGCCTCTTCCCGACAACCCTGGCCGTTGGTTGTCGGGGTATGCGGGCGGAGAGCTTATCAGAATCTGAGAGACCCCTTTAATAAGGGGTCCCCAGATTCCGGCCCCCCACCCTATGTGAATGAGTATGGGGTACATCGTACCTCTACCCATTCACATGGGGGAAATGTAAAGTAAAAAAAAAACACCACACAGAATAAAATATTTTATTAATCTGCTCCGGAGCCCCCCCTTTCTTCTTTAGCTCTCTTAGAAGGGGGGGTTTCTTCTCTCCCGATCTTCCGCCGGGACCCTGGGCTTCGGTGATTTCTGCCGGGGGAGGGCGCCATCCCTCGGTCCTCTCCGGAGCCTTCCGCCGGATGCCCCCACCCCATTTAAGCTCTTTTTCATTAGGGAGGGGCATCCGGACTTCGGGGTCTTCTGCCGGGGGATGGCGCCTATCCCCCGGTCTTTCCGGTGCCTTCCGCCAGGGTTCCGGTCTTCCTGGTCTTCTGCCGGGGGTGCGCCAACTCCCCGGTCTTTTCTCTTCTGTCTTCTCTGCTCCCTCTTCTGCCTGGCTCCCCCGCGGAGCCAGGGCTTTCTTCCGTCTTCTTTCTTCTCTCTTCCTTCTTCTGCCTGTCTCCTCCGCGGAGCACAGGGCTTGTCTCCGCTGTCTTCTTCCTTCTCTTCCATTCGATGTTGACACGACGAGGTTCCGCGCTGACATGCCGTGTCAGCGGCGGGCATGGACTTATATAGGGTAATGCCACCATGTGACCTCAACCCATGTGACATCACATTCCCTGGGCATGATGGGAATGTGATGTCACATGGGTTGAGGTCACATGGTGGCATTGCCCTATATAAGTCCATGCCCACTGCTCAGACGGCATTCCAGCGCCGGACCTCGTCGTGTCAACATCCAATGGAAGAGAAGGAAGAAGACAGCGGAGACAAGCCCTGTGCTCCGCGGAGGAGACAGGCAGAAGAAGGAATAGAGAAGAAAGAAGACGGAAGAAAGCCCTGGCTCCGCGGGGGAGCCAGGCAGAAGAGGGAGCAGAGAAGACAGAAGAGAAAAGACCGGGGAGTTGGCGCACCCCCGGCAGAAGACCAGGAAGACCGGAACCCTGGCGGAAGGCACCGGAAAGACCGGGGGATAGGCGCCATCCCCCGGCAGAAGACCCCGAAGTCCGGATGCCCCTCCCTAATGAAAAAGAGCTTAAATGGGGTGGGGGCATCCGGCGGAAGGCTCCGGAGAGGACCGAGGGATGGCGCCCTCCCCCGGCAGAAATCACCGAAGCCCAGGGTCCCGGCGGAAGATCGGGAGAGAAGAAACCCCCCCTTCTAAGAGAGCTAAAGAAGAAAGGGGGGGCTCCGGAGCAGATTAATAAAATATTTTATTCTGTGTGGTGTGTTTTTTTTACTTTACACTTTCCCCCTTGTGAATGGGTAGAGGTACGATGTACCCCATACTCATTCACATAGGGTGGGGGGCCGGCATCTGGGGGCCCCCTTATTAAAGGGAGCTCGCAGATTCCGATTAGCCCCGCCCGCATACCCCGACAACCAATGGCAAGGGTTGTCGGGAAGAGGCTCTTGTCCCTATCGACATGGGGGCAAGAGTGCTGTGGGGTGGGGGGGCAGTGCCCCCTCCCCCACAGCACACACTCCCCCATGTTGAGGGCATGCGGTCTGGTACGGCTCAGGAGGGGGGGGGGCGCTCGCTCGTCCCCTCCCCCATTCCTGTCCGGGCCAGACTGCATGCTTGGGATGAGGGCTTGGTTTGCACCCCTCACGTTCCGGACCAAGCCTAAGAGCCTAATGTAGCCCTGAAGGGGGACCCGCGTCGATTTCAAGTTTGAAATTTGGCGCCGAGTTCCCCTTCAGGGCTGAAAACAGCTCGGAGATTCCCGTGCGCCGCGTCACGCAGCGCAATCACGGGTACGCCGCTTGGTATTTACCAAGATTTTCACGGCGTACTGACAAGGCGCACGGGAATCCCTGACTTTTCTCTCTGCGCATGCCCAGTATGCAAATGAACCTCCCGAGGTTCAGGCGCACTGTGCAAGCGTACGGGGATCTGTTTTCAAAAAACACTTTCCCTTTCAATTCGGCCCGCCAAACACTTTAAAACACATGTCACTTCACTTCCCCTGCATCCCCCCACCTCCCCCCCTAATAAACTCCCGCCCAAACCCCCGCAATTTACAGTTTAATGTGCCGTGCGCCAGGTCTGTACTGGTGCACAATGCACCCTCTCCTGGGCGCACGGAGCACATTAGTAACTAGGGAAATACACTGCACTAGCAGCGTATTTCTTTAGTAAATGGCCAAACGGCTGCTACTCCTGCTTTTACTCCATGAGTCATGGAGTAAAGGCTTGGTAAATCAGGCCCAATGTGTTCAAGTAAGGAACTGTTTAAACAAGCTGTGTCACTTTTAAAATATCCTTGAATGCTGCCTAAGTCCATCGGAACAAATAGCAAAATAACCCAGTTAATTAAACACCAAGGACAAAGACATGCATCTATCTATGTTATGGACATATCATATGATAGAAATATCTTGAAAATACACATGATATTAAAAGAATATATGTTAACATTAAACAAATGAAAAATAATGTTTAGATTATCAATGACATCTTAGGACCGAGGGAAATATATGACCATCACATCCGTTAATTTAGAACTTTGTTAGAAAAAAAGAAATATATGAGAAATATGAGTTGAAATAGAAGTGTTTTAAAGAAGCTAATCAACATTATGAAAGATATCAAATTGTGATTATAAAAATCTAAATTAACCTGTAACACGTATCCATCGAACACATATCAAAATGATTCATGCATCCACGTTGATAATTATTTTGCATTAACTGAGAGATATAACCTATGCATATTTAGAAAAAAATGTTTTTAAAAGATATACACTTATAGAGGAATATAGAAACATGTTATGTGGGATACAAAAGTATACTAATTGTATTTTGTGAAATGTAGGGTTACCAGAGTGTGTATATGTGTGTGTGTGTGTAATATATATATTGTGACAGTATGCGAGGTGCGATACATGATCATAGGTACATTTCACCTCGCATACGTTCCATTATGAGAGACTGAACCGGAATCCATTCCGGGTTTTACAGCCTCTGGGCCTGGCTAGGATTCCGGTCCGGATGTTTGGGTCCACTGGAGTCCACAATCAGCTGGACTTTAAATGTCGAGGAAGAGAGCACAACAGGTCTCTATCTTGAAACTCAGGAAGGGACCTGAGTGAGGGGAGCGCTGAGTGCTGGACTGAAAAGGTTTGCTTTACTGCATGTTTTGTGGGTGTCAGGGACTAGCCCCACACTGTATAGAGAGGAGATCCTGTTTGTTTAGTTTAGCGCCGGACGGCAAGGATTTAATTTACTGTTTTGTTTATTTTAATCTGCAAACCGTTTATAAATAAAATCTGGCATCCGCCAGACTTAAAAGAAAGTGCCTGCTTACAGACTGTGATTTCAGAAAAGGTGATCCCCACGAGCTAATCCCTCACACGTGGTGGATTCAGCGGGCACTTTTCTGAAAATGGAAGAAATGTTAAAGGCCCTGCTACAGGCCAATGCAGCCCAGCGGGAAACCAACCGCCAAGTCGCAGAGGCCGCTGCAGCACAACAGGCTGCCCAGCAGGAGATAAACCGCCAAGTCGCAGAGGCCGCTGCAGCACAACATCGCCAAGTCGCAGAGGCCGTTGCAGCACAACACGCTGCCCAGCAGGAGATGAACCGACAGTTCGCCGAAGCTCTGGTGGAACTGAAAAAGGGGTCCGCACCTCCGGTGTTAGCGGAACCAAAGATTGTACGTGCTTCCTACCACCTGCAAAAGATGACACCGGCGGATGATGTTGAGGCGTACATGGCGACTTTCGAGAGAGTCGCTGACCGCGAAGGATGGCCAAAAGAGCAGTGGGCGGGACTATTGGCCCCATTCCTAACAGGAGAACCCCAAAAGGCCTATTTTGACCTAGAACCAGATAAGGCCCAGGACTATGAGACTCTAAAGACAGAAATACTCGCACGCTTGGGTGTCACCATGGCAGTCCGGGCCCAGCGCGTGCATCAGTGGTCCTATTCCAGCAACAAGCCACCCCGGTCACAAATGTTTGACCTGGTCCACCTCACCAGGAAGTGGTTGCAGCCAGAGACTCTGACCAGCCCCCAGATTGTGGAGCGTGTGGTAATGGACCGGTACCTGCGTGCGCTCCCTGCTACCCTGAGAAAGTGGGTCGGACAGGGGGACCCCAACACTGCAGCCCAAATGGTGGACCTAGTGGAGAGGTACAGTGCTACTGAGGACTTGATAAACCCACCTACGCCCCACTTCGGTGTGTCTCGGGGTGCAAGATCTCCCAACGGTTCGGGTAAGACTGTTCCGGGGTTCAAGAGTTTGGGGAGAGTGGATAAGACTGTTGTTACAGCAGATGAGAATGTAGGTCCTAGACCTGGAGACTGGCCAAAGAAGCCAGGAAGGTTTTTGGGACCGTTAAAAGGACTGGGGGTAGGGCAAATACGGTGTTTTCGTTGCCATGCATTAGGCCATATTGCTGCAGATTGCCCTCTAAATGATGAACCTATGCAATGTGATTATGTTGATAGGGTAAGACGCATTTCTCTGTTTGCACAGGTCGCATGTGTTGCGACAAGTCAGAGTCGCCTTGAAAAACAAATGTGCGTTATTTCAATAGATGGCAAGCCTCTTACAGCCCTGCTAGACTCTGGTAGTGTGGTGACCTTAGTCAGGAGTGCGTGTGTAGACCCCGCAAAACTACACCCCAGTTGTATTGGGGTAATATGCATCCATGGGGACACTCGGGACTACCAGACAGCGGTGGTTGAGGTTGATACCCCCTGGGGCTGTGTAACACATTCAGTGGGGGTGGTACCTTCACTGCTCCATGAAGACTTAGTGGGGAGAGACTTTCCTCATTTTTGGAAGTTATGGGAGAGTGAAGGGAGGCCCGTAGATAGCGCTCCCCCTACTGGGGAAACACGGGAACTCTCACCAGACCCGTTTTGCCAAAGGGAAGGGCATGCTGTTGGTGGGATCGAGGAGGCCGGAGATCCTCCACCATTCCCTGCCATGGCTGGGGAACCGGAGGACTTAGAAGCTAGCACCCAGCCTGAGGGTAACGAACAGGAAACCTCGCCTGACCCTGACATGGAGAGTAGCCAAAATGTGGTACCCGACTTGGAGGTCAGGAGGGAGGATTTCTGTACCGAGCAGCTGCGAGAGCCCACCCTCATGAATGCCAGGGAACATGTTAAGGTGTTGGATGGGGAACCGGTGGATCCTAATTGGGTGGTGTCCTTTCCCTACATGGCAATTAAAAACAATTTGTTATATCGGGTGATAAAACATGGAGAGGAAGAGGTAGAACAGCTACTGGTTCCCAAACCCTTTCGCAGGGTGGTGCTAGACCTGGCTCATGGTCACGTAATGGGGGGACATCTCGGGGTCGAAAAAAACAGGGAGAGAATCACCCAAAGATTCTTCTGGCCCGGTTTGCATGCAGAGGTCAAGGAGTACTGTGAATCGTGCCCCGAGTGCCAAATGTCAGCACCATCGCCCCATTTTCGCAGCCCCCTTGTTCCTCTACCAATAATTGAGGTCCCCTTTGAAAGGATTGGCATGGACCTGGTGGGGCCGGTCGTGAAATCTGCCCGAGGTCACCAGCATATTCTGGTGATCCTGGACTATGCGACTCGCTATCCTGAGGCCATACCCTTGCGTAACACCTCCGCCAAGGTTATTGCCAAGGAATTAGTCCAGGTGTTTAGTCGAGTGGGGATCCCAAAAGAGATCTTGACCGATCAAGGCACCCCTTTTATGTCAAGGGTTACCAAGGAATTGTGTAGATTGTACAAAATCTCCCATCTCCGTACTTCTGTCTACCACCCCCAGACAGATGGTCTGGTCGAAAGGTTTAATAAAACATTGAAGAGTATGTTGAAAAAGGTGGTCGACAAGGATGGGAGAGACTGGGATTTTTTGCTACCATATCTCATGTTTGCCATACGAGAGGTTCCACAGGCCTCCACAGGCTATTCCCCCTTTGAGCTCTTGTATGGTAGGCATCCCAGGGGCCTGCTAGATATTGCTAAAGAAACGTGGGAAGGAGAGGTCAGTCCATATAGGAGCATCATAGAGCATGTCTCCTTGATGCAGGACCGAATCGCAGCCGTTCTGCCCCTAGTACGGGAACATATGGAGCGAGCCCAGGAGGCCCAAAGGAGGGTCTATAACCGGGGTGCCAAGGTCCGTACTTTCAACCCGGGGGACAGAGTGTTGGTACTGGTTCCCACGGTAGAAAGCAAGTTTTTAGCCAAGTGGCAGGGTCCCTTTGAGGTTGTCCAAAGGGTGGGGGAGGTAAACTACAAAGTCTACCAGCCAGGGAAAAGGAAACCACACCAAATTTACCATGTAAATCTCTTAAAGCCCTGGAAGGACCGAGAGACTTTACTGGCCACGTCCCCACTTCCAACAGACCGGATACCCGTGATACCTGACGTTCCCATCACGGATTCCCTGTCCGTAGCACAGCAAAGTGACGTTAGGGCATTCGTGCAGAAAAATAGAGACTTTTTCTCCCCCTTACCCGGACTGACCAACACGATCCAACATGACATAGTGACGGAACCAGGGGTTCGGGTAAATGTAAAACCATATAGAATTCCAGAAGCCCGGCGAGAGGCAGTTGCGGAAGAAATAAAAAATATGTTAGAGTTGGATGTGATCGAGGAGTCTCACAGTGAGTGGTCAAGTCCCATAGTGCTGGTCTCAAAACCTGATGGCAGTATTAGGTTTTGTAATGATTTTAGAAAACTTAACAGTGTGTCCAAATTTGACGCCTACCCGATGCCCCGGGTCGACGAACTTGTGGACAGGTTGGGACAGGCTCGCTACATAACGACCCTAGACCTAACGAAAGGTTATTGGCAGATACCGCTTACTGAATTGGCCAAGGAGAAGACTGCCTTTTCCACTCCTGAGGGCTCGTTTCAGTATAAGCGGATGCCGTTTGGTCTGCACGGAGCCCCTGCATCATTCCAGCGAATGATGGACAAAATTTTGAGACCACATCGCTCGTATGCAGCGGCGTACTTGGACGATGTGGTCATCCACAGCCCAGATTGGGAATCGCACCTGCTCCGTGTACAAGCGGTCGTAGATTCCCTTAGGGAAGCACGTCTCACGGCCAATCCAAAGAAATGTGCCATAGGCCTGGAGGAGGCCAAATACCTTGGGTACATTATTGGCCGGGGGATGGTCAAGCCGCAGACCAATAAGATTGAGGCAATTCAAAAATGGCCCCAACCAGTCAATAAAAAACAAGTGAGGGCCTTCCTGGGCATTACGGGGTATTACAGGCGTTTTATACCCAATTTTGCCACCATTGCCGCCCCCTTGACCGATCTAACGAAGGGTAAGGGGTCGGTCATGGTCAAATGGAACCCCGAAGCCGAGGGGGCATTTCAGAAGTTAAAACAGGCTCTTTGTATGGTACCCGTACTAGTAACCCCGGATTTTAGCCAGGAGTTTGTTATACAGACGGATGCCTCTGAGGTGGGACTAGGGGCCGTACTGTCACAGATCAGGGATGGTGAGGAGCACCCAGTGGTATACCTGAGCAGGAAGCTGAACAAGCACGAGAAAAATTATGCCATCGTAGAAAAGGAGTGTCTCGCCATTAAGTGGGCCTTAGACTCCCTGAGGTATTACCTACTGGGGAGGTCATTTAAGCTGGTCACAGACCATGCTCCCCTGAAGTGGATGTGTGATAACAGGGAGAAAAATGCTCATGTGACAAGGTGGTTCCTGGCTCTACAGCCTTTTAAATTTGCGGTGGAGCACAGGCCAGGGAAGCTCCAAAATAATGCAGATGCCCTCTCCCGTGTGCACTGTATGGTTGGGTCAAGTGCTCAGCCGCAGGGGCTTGAGCAGAGGGGGAGGATATGTGACAGTATGCGAGGTGCGATACATGATCATAGGTACATTTCACCTCGCATACGTTCCATTATGAGAGACTGAACCGGAATCCATTCCGGGTTTTACAGCCTCTGGGCCTGGCTAGGATTCCGGTCCGGATGTTTGGGTCCACTGGAGTCCACAATCAGCTGGACTTTAAATGTCCAGGAAGAGAGCACAACAGGTCTCTGGCTTGAAACTCAGGAAGGGACCTGAGTGAGGGGAGCGCTGAGTGCTGGACTGAAAAGGTTTGCTTTACTGCATGTTTTGTGGGTGTCAGGGACTAGCCCCACACTGTATAGAGAGGAGATCCTGTTTGTTTAGTTTAGCGCCGGACGGCAAGGATTTAATTTACTGTTTTGTTTATTTTAATCTGCAAACCGTTTATAAATAAAATCTGGCATCCGCCAGACTTAAAAGAAAGTGCCTGCTTACAGACTGTGATTTCAGAAAAGGTGATCCCCCACGAGCTAATCCCTCACAATATATATATATATATATATATATATATATATATATATATATATATATATATATATATATATATATATATATATATATATATATATATATATAGATAGAGATATATAGATATATATATATATATATATATATATATATAGATAGAGATATATATATAGAGATATATAGATATATACATATATGTAGGTAGTTTCCCCAATGATATAAATATAAACATACAGTTAATCTCACAATAAAGGTGAGACACCTAGTGGTTGAAAGTGATATTACTTGAGGTTCTCAAAGCCCAGGGAACAAGTTAATCATTAAGCTGTCAGTCAATGGTTCAGACACGTCTTGACAGGAACTCCCATAGGGGCCATGAACCTATGAATTAAAGACACAGATCAAATGGGCAGAACTGGGTATAATCTTTATAGTCCTATTGTCCTGATCGATATATAATGAGGGAACAAAATTAGAAAAGAGGAGAGCCCAGAATGAAGAGACCCCATCAATAGGATGACCCCATGAAAAGCAGGAATGAAACAATGACTGAAGTATGATGCAGGGAGGACTGACTCCGATGAGGAGGGGCACACTAGCACAATGCATGAAGATACATGGAAAGACTGCAACCATTTTAGCTCTGGTCACTTGCCAGTAGGAAATAGTCATTTTGGAATTGATATATCTTGTAGTTATGGTTTGTTCTCATAATCAATAATTGGTAAATTTTTCCTTAAAGAGTTCAATTTTTATTATATTTTTATTTTTACATAGTTCTAATTTTATTGACAAAACAAACGTCCAATAGATTTCACATTGTTAACCACTTACTAACCTGCAGTATAGTAACGGTTGGACATGTGAAATAGACGCTTTTGTTTCATTGTTATCGGAACCATAATGAGAACCTACCATTGCACAAATGTCAGGTGTACCGCATGCCCATTTTGGGGGTATTTTATTGATTTTCAAGTGTTTATGTAACGCAATTGGTATTTTAATTTCATGTAAATATTCATATTTTGTCTACCAATAAATTGGCTATTTTGTATGATCATACGTCTCCGTGAATAAGTTTCATATTATAGACTATGTCATATAGATTGACTTGTATTTAAAAACATCTTTGTTAGAAAAGAATTCAAAATAAATTACTGTGCGGGTAAAAATGACCTTAAAAAAGCACAACAATACACATATATCTGCGTATCTTTTTTGTCACTTTTTTGTCACTTATCAGCCTTTAACCTGGTTCAGTTCAACTCAGCCATCAGTTCAGCTTATGATTGTACATAAAAGTTTCTGGGGTAGTAGATATATAGAACCCCCCTTGACACCTCAGTACTGTTTGGTTGTAATTTGCGGGTTACTCATTACCAAAGCTGTAAAAAAAAAAAAAAAAAAAACGATACAGACTACCTCAGCTAGTGAACAGTCTGTGTGCCAGAAATTTGCCTTCCACCTGGCATTAGCAGTGCACAATTTCCTCCCGCTCGCTACGGCTTATAATAAAATATGTACACAGCATTTCAACCGTCCACCTTCTTCTTGTGTTATATTAATGTCTCAATGCTGCAGGAAGAATGTATATTTATATAGTGCCACATTAACTTTTAACTCCACTTGTCCCTCCTTTTACAGGTTGATTTGCCCCTTAGGTAGGCACACCTTGTGTCTGCTCAAATTCAAATTTATTCAGATTTGTATGCTCCAGTTCATATGTAACGGTTCATATGCACCAGTGCTCTCAACCACAAGTTTAATGTTTAGAGAGGGAAAGAACGCTGATAACTTCAGTATACCTTCATATTGCTCACCTCGCCCCCTCTCTCTTTTCCATCTTCCGAGACCGGGGGGGGGGGGGTACAGAGGCTCTCACCAGGTACAGATGTCCTATGCTCGTTTTCTTGTGGGGCTTCCGCCGGCTTGCCCCCGCACTCACACTCGCCACCACACTCCGCTTCTCATCCCAGCGGTGTACCGTGAGCCACGTCCTGGGATCTCCGAAGAGGATTCGGGGGCTGCTATTCATCTCGGGGGTTTTCTGCGGTCTCTCACACCGCGCCTCACTAGCCGCATCAGCTCGATCGCTCGTATCGCCCGGCACCTGGAGCCTTGTTCAGCCGTTCACCTCCGGCGCCATGTCCAGGTTCCTCCGCCAGCTCGTCTGCGTGCGTGCTACGTCATCCCCCTTTAATATGCTTTTAAAGCATACCCATGTTTCCTCCATTTTCTTTATTCCTAAGATTTTATCCCATAATGAGTCCATATATATCAAAAAGGTAGGAGATTGTTTGTAGAAAACAGTTCTGTTATATTATATTGGCCAACATCCTAAACTAATATAGAACAAAAGTTTCCCCTCAAGGGCAGGACTTTGTAGGCACAGATAGTATAACCACAAAGGGTAAAATTCATTAAATATTTATTGTACAAAATTAGACAAAAGAAAAAAAAAAATCATATAGAAAAATGAATCATCATATAAAGCGTACAGCCATGCATGGATGCAACATACATATACTGGAAACCCACTCATGGGTGGAAATCATACAATGGAGAGAATCCTACGCGTTACGGAGACGAAACTACTTCTTCAGGGAAAATCCACTGTATTTTTTATATTGTAATCTAAAATACAAAAACAATTCATAAACTTACAGCATTGACCAAGTCAAACATTTGAGCCACCACGATGACAAAACAATGGATCTTATAAAAAGCAGATATAATGGTATGGCGGTAGTATACTTACATAGACATGCATGCATGAGAGCTCGCAGCAGAGTATCAGAAATGAAAACAAGACCAAAAGGTCATGTATAGAAAAAATAATTGTAGCTGGGTCATCCTGTCAGAGTCTAATGACAGGCCTGAATCCCCGCTGGAACTTTATCCACGCTTGTAAATATGTAGGATGCCTTTAAGAAGTTATGCATTGTGGGACTGCAAGTAGCGAGAGATATGGACTCCGTTGACTCTTAGGAAAAACAGACTACACATCCCACAATGCCCTGAGTTATCGGAACATGTGACACCTCCGCACAGACTGATGGGGGAGCTTACTTAAGGAAAGGGAGGGACTGATCTCTCTATCTCAGGACCTGCTTCTTCTCCTCTGCTGAGCTGTGGAGGACAGCACAGCCGTATTGCTAGGCCTGAAGCCTGGACCTAACTCCTCCGAGAGACCAGCCATCCAGAAGGAAGCAAGACCACCATACCCAGCTCGTGTTCCAGGAGACCGGAGAGGCCACCCAGCTGACATCTGAAACTGTGGGGAACCTGATGCCGGAGACCTCTTTCTGTGGAGTAGTGATCTACCAATGCATCCTTTTGAGAAGAACTCAGGCGGATCGGGCCTGTCGGGTGAGAGAGCACATGCTCAACCTCAAATCCTCCCTTTCTGACAATTAACTTAGTGCCACCCTATAAGCCGGAGACACATGTTTGGCTTCTAACTGAAACTTAGAGGCCATCTCTATTTCATAGTTGTTTATGCAGAAGTGACTGACGCTGAAGAGTGATCTGTTCACCCACGTTGCTGTTCAAGATACTGTGTTTAATTAACGTTCGTTTATCGTTTGCCACTTGCGGATTATAAACCTAATGTGCACCAACCGGCCGCAACGTGGACTTTAGTCTCGAGACGTTCTTTAGCTGTTCTGCAGGATTGCCCGCTAGAGGGAGCTCGCAAGCATAGACTGCCTACATTAGTTTAACTGAATGGTATCATTCCTTAGCTTAGATATTTTCATTATTACTATTTACTACTGATTCCCGCAAGGGCCCTTGCAGAATCATATTGTGTCATTGTGTTTCAAATCCATGTTTGCTTTCTCTAATTTACATAAAGTAAACTTATCCTCTTTGGTTTAAATATATTGACTGTGTGGAGTATATTTTTCTCACCTGGAGGGACCGTCCATAAAAGCAGGTAATACCGTTGATACATTGAATCACCCTAGGGTGTTCACAGTCCCTGTGTGAACACAGGTGTTGGGTAATCTGTTTATAGGAAAAGTCCAATCCAATGAACCTCCCTGTTAGGGTAATCTGAAGGATTGCGGTTTTTCTATTTAATGGTGCCAATTATATAGCTACCGCATAGATGGTTAATGTGGGAGTATACTTGTGCAGGATCTTAAAACCTGATGCCCCAGACTGTCAGGTAAAAAATCTCGTTGCAAAACAGTACCAAGTGAAGAAATATATATATCACTGTATACACCAAAAACAAAAAACAAAAGTACGGTCTCCAAAATAAAGGTGTGGACAGGAGCCTGTGCAGACGGGCTGAAGTCACTCTGCTCTAATTGTCATCCAGATTATGTGAACAATTGTAAGGTATGTCCTAAGTGCTTAGATATGCAAAATATAAAATATATTGTAAATAAAGTGAGCAAAGTGCAACTAATGACCCCTGTATATTCCCAGGGTGTCTGAGGGGCGCTGCGCACCCTTGCTGGTGTGCCTGGTAGTGAATGTGAATCCTTATATTAGGTGTCTTATGATAGTAAAGAGAAGTATTGATTACATATACAAAAACTCGTGTCAGGTATTGACCAAAAAATATTGTGCAAAAATGTGCTGTGAAGTGTCTAAGAAGTTAAAATAAAATTGAGTAAAAAGAAGCCACACGGGGGAAGGCTCCGCACAAATTATTAAGACCTTTCAACTTGGCGTGCAGGTCATATCTTAGAAGTTCATATATGCACAAGAGTCCAAACAAATTAAAGAAAAAGTGACAAAATAAATAAACAAGAGGGCATGGCAGCCACACAATTGTTTAGGCAAAAAAAAGGAAGATAGTCCTATGTTGTCATTCCTTTATGCAAGTTAACCCTCAATTAACTGGTGACTTGAAGTGCCAATGAAGTACGTTGGAATATCGGTGACAGCTGTGCTCCCCCACATGGGTCCCCACTCACCAGATGTCATCACCCCCCAGGGGGCAAAAAGCGGATGGTGGTGGTACCTTGATGTCTGTAAGGTTGTAGTCTCCTGCGATCAATCCTCAGATTTCTCCTTTGACCAGGAAGCAGGGGGTGTTTGGAGTGGTTTCTCAGGTGTCAGCGATAGGTCATTCAATGGTTAAAAAATAAAAAGAAAGAAACGCATAGCGTAATACGTTTTAAATTGTTAGGGTAAAACCCAACAAATTATTTTAATAAAAAAGGGAAGTATATAAAAATGAACAGTGGGAGTGGAAGCTCCTCACTAATCCCTGCGCAGAGGGAAACTCCACCGAACAATGGGTTTAAAAACAAAGCAAAAGAAAAAGTTGTTGAAGACACCACGCTGCTCTAGCCTACTGTCTGCTGCTGCTAATATTGCACCACTGCCTTCACAGCCGTGTGAAATCCTCCCTCGGCGTCCGTGTATAATAGCGCAGTGAACAGCTGAGACGAGTGGCGTGCTGGCAGGTAGCGTGTGAACAAGCGTATCAGCGTATGTTTAGGTCACCTGACGCGTTTTGTCATGTGACGTTCTCAAAGGCGATAACAAGCTTCATACACCTGAAGTTAATATATGCTGCTGCAGATGTATCCCGCCCCCGGGCTGCGGGAGGATAGGATTTGGATAGGTGTTACCAATCAAAGAAAGAGCCCTCGGGTACTAATGTTGTTTAACCCCTGGGAGACCTAATGCAGGGGACGAGATGTGCATATGCAGCCGCTAATGGAAATATAAGAAACATACTTAAATGATGTAGCAAAATCTTTATACACTAATCTCTATACTCTATTTGTATTTTGTGTGTTATCTCATGAGTCCAGAAAATGCAACACAAAGGAAATAAATAAAAGATAAATAAATGCAGAAGTCTTAATGGTTTCCATTCTTGTAGATGTTATATACTGCTAAATGTTCCTATGTTTTTGGTAGTGTCAGAGCTGTACACTACTGTATCATACCAGTATCTATCTCAGATGACTATATGAGATATATCTCGATGTTACTAAGTATATATTCTTGATAATTGGAAAAATCTACTGACCTGGCGTTAGTTATTAAACTAGCTGATATATTGGGTTTAATGAGAATGTGTAGTCCCAATAGCCACATAATGTAGTGAGGTTGACATATCGCTTAGTATATATGTAAACATTCCTAAGGTCCCAAATAGGCCAGAACTATATATAAGCATGTTTAAATATGTGTTGGTACAGAACCTAATTAATTAGTGAAACATGGAAATTTTATAAAATTATTTCCACTGAGCTGTCTGGGAGAGGGTATTTTTAAATTGGTATGTATTAAGCTAAAGGGGTTCTCGGACATATATATTATACGACACACCTCCCCGAATATACCATATGTAATCTGACCCCAAATTTTAGAGAAAAAATCATTCATATGGATAATATACTGCTGTACTGTCTGGGAGAGGATATCTTAGTGCAAATTGAAAAGGACTGAAAAAATTACTTTTTCTGTCCATGTGTTCAGTGTCACCTTCCATTACAGGGGCAACATCTCTGAAACAAGTTTAGACACTAAGAGTGAAAAAATGAGCATAGTGTCTAATAATAATACAGAAATGATATCTGAAAAATCCAGGGGGTCCTTGGTAATCTAGAAGTATTACCCTTAAACGGAGAATGATTAAAAATAAACTGTATAGGCCATAGTGTAGTCCCCAACCTTGTGGATACTAATTATATGTATCATATTACTGAATATAGAGTGTCAATCACCCTTTTATGATATATTTTAAATTGAAAAATTTGCTACTTGAAAATGGAATGGAAATCGCACAGTCAAAATGAAGTGTCATAAAGTAATTATTTTCTACTATCTGTAATATAGTTATCAATTATAATGGTCACTGTGAAGGATATGTCAGTGTAAATCTCCCTGCTTGGTTAAATTGTGGGTTAGAGGTAAAATGGATTCATGTGTTACAAGCTATTGACATGTTAATGACCCGTCTGCAGCTAGCTCCTTATTTCAAAGGGATGTTAATCCTGTTACTGTGATTAGAGGTGACTCATGTTATGTATTCTGATTGCTTCATTATGCGGTGCCAGGCTGCCCAGCTAATGTGTTCTGTACACCTTGTAATTAACTTCCCTGATGTCATTATTTAAAGAAAATGTGTCTCAGGTCGGCTTCGAATTGTCTGGCTATATTCTGTATGAGAACTCCAGAGTGGGTTAAAAGGGGGTGGAGCTCCCATTGTTCCTTGATTAAGGATTTAGCTTGTAAAACTGTATTTATAACCAGCAGCAAGCTGCCAATAAATCAGTCTTGGTTCCAGCATTCAGTCTTGACTCATGTGTGGAGGATCCTGTGATGTTCTTGTATGGAGAGGAGGGAATGCTTGACGGGGATATCATACCGATACCGTCACAATTGGTTGGCAGCAGCGGGATCTTCCCTTCTACTCTCCCTTACACCAGGACTCCAAGCAGACACTGGGAACAGTGAATGGAAGGCTGCTACACCCTGCTTAAAAGAACTACTGGAAGTTCGTGGAAGGATTGCTAGCAACAAAACCAAGCGGGTCATCATAGCAGAATTAATGGAGCTAGACCAGGAGAACGTGATTGCAGCAACGCCAGCAGTACAAGAGATGGAGACACCAGTGATTCAGGAGGAGGAATCACCAGCCAACAAGCTAATGAGAGAGAAGCTAGCGTGGTTCGGCCCGAACCCAACGCCGGATGTGGTGCTGAAAGTGATGGACCTGTTAGCGAAGGAGGATAAACACATAAGAGATGCAGAGCTACAGTTAAAACTGGCAGCAGTCCAACAAGCAGCCGCAAATTCTCCAAACAGTGATTACAGCACAGCAGACGCAAGGAAGATTCCGTTTAGCGCTTTTAAAGCTTTCGATGAAAAGGACTGTGAGATTGATAACTACCTGGCTGATTTTGAGCAACAATGTAACCTGCACCGAATAGCTAGAAGAGAGTGGGTTGCAATATTGTCAGGCAAACTGTCAGGCAAAGCTTCTGATGCTTTCCGGACCGTGCCAGATCAGGATATCCATAGCTACGCCAGGGTTAAAGAAGTGCTCCTGGCTCGTTATGCAGTAACCCCAGAGTCCCACCGACAGAAGTTCAGGGACTCACGCAAAACCACGAAAGACTCTTACGCGGAATGGGCATGCCAGTTGTCCCTGTCGGCCTCTAACTGGGTTAACAGCAGCCAGGCCACCACCGCAGAGGACATTTTGCAACTAATGCTCCTGGAGCAATTTTACAATCACATCCAGACGGACGTCAAAGATTGGGTGAGAGATCGCAGGCCCATGACTCTACCAGAGGCCGCGAAGTTGGCGGATGAATATGCGGATACTCGCAAGACAAACCAGGTCACACCACGGGTACAACCTCCATGACCAACGGCGCCCTCACACCCACCAGCCGCTAGATACCAACCGCCTAACAGACCGATGACATCTAGCCCTCGCTACCCACGCCAGGAGGACAACGAACAACGCTGCTTCCGGTGCGAACAGTTGGGTCACTTCAAGCAGAATTGCCCCATGAATGACAACACCAGGTCAAATTGGTCTCAACCTGGGTACCGCCCACCAGCAGCAGCCCATTGTGTAGACTCGGCTTGGGATCCCCAGGAGCTGGGTCAGGAAGAACCATTGGGCACCCCTTACGAAGCCCTCATGGTACAATCTGTTATTACGGACAACAGGGAACACCATTGTCAGCTGGTCATGGGCGACAGCCATGAGCCGGAGGGGCCCTGGAGGGAGCTGGGCAGAAAGAGGCACCGCCAGCTACCCTCCAAGAAGAAGAGGTCCTGGAAGTCATATAACCAGCGGACCTGGGAGGAGAAAAAGCGACTGGAGGAGATGGAATCGCAGCGGGCGCCCCAGATGTGGGCCGAGATGTTCGCCAAGGGCCCACCGGTGGCCCCTTACACCACCACCCAGTTCCTGATGATGAAGAACCACGTGGAAAGCCTGCAGGACATGAGCAAGCAGGAGCTGATCCGTGAATACATGGAGCTGGAGGAGTGCATAAGCCGCATGGAGGAGGAGAACAACCACCTGAGGTCACAGCAGGCTGACCCCCCCAGGCTCCATGAACTGGAGATGGAGCTGGAGAAGCTCCAAGAGGAGAACCGGCGGCTGCGGAGGGAGCAGGGGGTGGCTGACCTTATGGGGCTCTGATTCCCCCCCCCCCCGGACTCTGAGCACCAGTGCTACAGCATTTCAACAAATATAACTTTTCCTTTTTATGAATCTCCTGTGATTGTCACTTCAGAGCCATAACCTGCCCCTCCCATAGCGGGACACCTAGACGGCGGTGCACAGACCCATTCGCCGTCTTCACACTGACTTCTGGTGACTCTGCAGATCGCACAAAGACTTGGGGACTGACCGGCGTGTGATCTGACGACCCGGTGGCATACCTGAGTCGGAAGCAGTTACCAATGGAGGTCAGTCACGCCAAACGGAGTTAACCTCGGACTAAAAGCTCTGAACCCGTCAACCCTACTGGACCAGGGAAGGTCCAACCGGGTTTGCCGTAGCAGGGAGAAAAAGGGGGGCCATTGTGAAGGATATGTCAGTATAAATCTCCCTGCTTGGTTAAATTGTGGGTTAGAGGTAAAATGGATTCATGTGTTACAAGCTATTGACATGTTAATGACCCATCTGCAGCTAGCTCCTTATTTCAAAGGGATGTTAATCCTGTTACTGTGATTAGAGGTGACTCATGTTATGTATTCTGATTGCTTCATTATGCGGTGCCAGGCTGCCCAGCTAATGTGTTCTGTACACCTTGTAATTAACTTCCCTGATGTCATTATTTAAAGAAAATGTGTCTCAGGTCGGCTTCGAATTGTCTGGCTATATTCTGTATGAGAAACTCCAGAGTGGGTGAAAAGGGGGTGGAGCTCCCATTGTTCCTTGATTAAGGATTTAGCTTGTAAAACTGTATTTATAACCAGCAGCAAGCTGCCAATAAATCAGTCTTGGTTCCAGCATTCAGTCTTGACTCATGTGTGGAGGATCCTGTGATGTTCTTGTATGGAGAGGAGGGAATGCTTGACGGGGATATCATACCGATACCGTCACAGTCACAAACTTAGTAACCAAGGAGATAATGTGTGAATTCAAGTCCTATCAAATATAAACACAGTTACAAACTGTACATCTTGTAATGTGTTGGGAGGAGTAGGTAATATGTCTCCCTCACATCACATTGAGGCACTAGGAAAAAAAACAGGAATGTTAAGGTTTTAAATAAAGATACTAAAAGTTGCAATCTCTTATTTAGTAAATGGTAAATCTTCCCTTCCTTGTTACCAAAAATATTTTTTTTCTTCATCTTAAAAGTTTGAAATGAAACAATTTAAATCGATATCCAGGTTGAGGCCGCCAGGCGCTAGCGACCCCAACCTGTGTATCCAGCGGGTCTCATTCTGGGAAACCTGAATCTTTTTGTTCCCCCCCCCCCGCCAGTGATCCTTTATAATGTCAATGCCGAAGAAAGTGAGGCATGAGGGGAAAAATTCCTTATTACCCTATGCAGACAAAACAGAATACAAAGAAAAAGAAAGCCAACTACAAAATAACATCAAAAAATATGATATAGAAATACAAAATAAGAAACAAAAAAAGTTCAAAAGAGACGTCTTGGACTATAAAAACAACAGAGTCTACAAATGGCAAGCAGAGGAGGAATGTCCCTTAGATGACAATTCGGAAGATGAGTCTTTAAGTGAAGATCTGGAAGATTTAAATATGGAGAGACCAACACTAAGATTTGAAACATCACCTGAACCAGAACTAAGAACGTCTGGCAATTTTAGTCCATATCCTAGAGGCCGAAGGGACCAATCACGCAATCAAGGACCAGATAGAACCTACAACCGCCCCCAACACACCCCTAGAAGACAGAGGTCCCCTAATACTAGGAGTGGAGGTTGGAGACGCAATTCCCCACAAAGAGAGCAAAGGGAATATAGGGGTTTTCCCAGAGGAGGCCTCAACCAAAGACCCCCGGGAAGACGACCACCAAAAATCACTTACAGAAACCCTCGATGGGGAGGTCAACCCTGGAACAGGGGGTCAGGCACCGGATGGGAAACTACACCCCGAGACAGGGACAGAGGACAAGAACCCCTAGAACAACATCATTATTGGAGTGAGAATATGAATGGCAGAACAGGAAGAACCCAGGATTGGGAAAGGAACAACCCAGTATCGGAATGGCAACAAGAAAGAGGAGACAACCCAGAGGGAAGAGAGGGAGGAAGAAAAAAACGCCAAAGAGAGTTTTAGGTGAAGGTATCTATAATCTAACCAGTGTCACCTTCACGGATGAAGAGTGGCAAGCTTTGGATCTTGGCCTTAAATTTGCACCCACAAAAGCTTTAGATAAATTTGACACCTATATCGACTTACAAAAATTTATGAGGAAATTAAATTTGAAAAAACATTTCGCCTTAAATGAAGACAAACCTACACAGGATTTTTCACAATATACTCATACTACTTTGAAAAATAAGTCGTTGTATAATCCTATAACATCAGGGAACCAATGTCTAAGTGCCTTCAGAAAGATGGTAGAAAAAGACATTGAAAAAATGGAAAGAAAACAACATAGAGGAAACAAAAATATCTGGAAAACTATCAAACAAACAAACTATCAAACAAATCGGGGAGAAGAAAGGAGTGGTGATAAGACCTGCGGATAAGGGGGGGGGGGGGGCTGGTTATACTCACAAAAGCTGACTATGAATCAGAAATGGAGAACTTGCTACAAAGTACCAGACACCTATGTAAAACTCAAGAAGAACCCTGCATCCGCTTACAAGAAACAACTTTTAAAATTTGTCAATAAAGGTAAAACCATAGGAAATTTAAATAAAAATGAGGCAATCTATCTCATCTCGGAATCTACAAAAACTCCGGTCATTTATCAAGTGCCCAAAATACACAAAAGATTAGATAAACCACCCGGAAGGCCTATTGTAAGCGGCATAAATTCTATTTTTTCACGTCTAGGTGAATATTTGGACCAGTTTCTTAAACCACTGGTTACCAAGGGAAGGTCGCATCTGAAAGATGGTACGCAACTAATAACGGAACTCCAGAACATCAGCAATACGGATAACCTCCTATTGGCAACTATAGACGTTGATTCCCTTTACACCAGTATCAGAAAATTGGATGGCCTGAAGGGAGTAGAAGTGGCATTACATAATCACACCACAATGAAACAAGAACAAATCTCGTTTATTTTGGAAGGTCTGAAGATGGCTATGATGAATAACCATTTCTGGTACAAAAATGACTTCTATGTACAAAAGAAAGGAGTCGCGATGGGGGCTCGCTACGCTCCGAGTGTATCGAACCTCTTTATGGATCTGTGGGAAGCCGAATATATATACAGTCTTGATATACCACAACTCAGACTGTATAGACGCTACATAGACGATCTGATGATTTTATGGGAGGGAACACCAGAGTCTCTGGACAATTTCATAAAAATGACAACAGGTTTGGAATCACCTTCACAGGAAAATGGGACACACAAACCATCGACTACTTAGACCTGCAAATCTTCAAACATAATGTCGTATTGGCCACTAAGACCTTCTTTAAAAAGACGGACAGGAATGGCTATATACCAGTGTCCAGCTGTCACCACCCAAAGTGGACAGGGAACATACCGAAAGGACAGCTACTCCGTATTAGAAGAAATTGCCATCGAATAGAAGACTATGATCTGCAGGCTGACATGTTGATTAAAAAGTTCCTGGAAAAGGGTTATAAATTAGAAGTGCTAATGAAATTAAAAATGTCGATACGTGACATGGACAGGGGAGCAATGTTTAAAAAGAAACCATCAAAAATTACATCTGGTATGGATATGGCCTTTATTACAGGGTATAGTCACCAATATCATGACTTGGAAAACATTTTCAACAAATATTGGCCAATCCTGAGAGAGGATAGAACTTTAGCCACACTACTACCCCAACGTCCAAAATTCATTTACCGCAAAGCACCTACCCTCAGGACACATCTTGTCCACAATGTCTTGGATCCTCCAAAACAAGTAAATATTTGCCCAGAGCTCAAAGGCTTCTATCGATGCCAAAGATGCTTACCCTGTAGAACCAACAGACCGCAACCCCGAAGAAAAACTACTTTTAAATCGCATGTGAATAATAGGGAGTTCCAAATTAAAGAATTGATAACATGTAACAGCACTCATGTGACTTATGTCATAGAGTGCCCGTGCCGGTTACAATATGTCGGCAGAACCACCAGACCCTTACGAGTAAGAATACGGGAACATATTGCCAACATAAGAAATGGTTTCCCTAAACATAGCCTTTCCAGACATTTTGATGAAAAACATCACAAAGATCCCTCATGCCTCACTTTCTTCGGCATTGACATTATAAAGGATCACTGGCGGGGGGGGGGGGGGAACAAAAAGATTCAGGTTTCCCAGAATGAGACCCGCTGGATACACAGGTTGGGGTCGCTAGCGCCTGGCGGCCTCAACCTGGATATCGATTTAAATTGTTTCATTTCAAACTTTTAAGATGAAGAAAAAAAATATTTTTGGTAACAAGGAAGGGAAGATTTACCATTTACTAAATAAGAGATTGCAACTTTTAGTATCTTTATTTAAAACCTTAACATTCCTGTTTTTTTTCCTAGTGCCTCAATGTGATGTGAGGGAGACATATTACCTACTCCTCCCAACACATTACAAGATGTACAGTTTGTAACTGTGTTTATATTTGATAGGACTTGAATTCACACATTATCTCCTTGGTTACTAAGCTTGTGACCATTATAAATGATAACTATAATACAGATAGTAGAAAATAATTACTTTATGACACTTCATTTTTTTTTTTTTTTTTATAATTCTTTATTTTATGTATATTTTTTTTCACAATCAAAAAACAATCTCTTCTGCATCATATATACCTTAACATCCATATTTCACATCAACTAAACATCTCTTGGTCCTTATATACCTTTCTTCTTTCTTTGTTTTCACCCTCTCAACTCTCCCTTACACCAATACTACCCCTTGCGTGGTCTTGCCTCCCCCGACCTCGCCCAACGGAGGAGCATTCCACCCAAAGGGAGTAATATTTCCCCCTCATTCCCCTCCCCAATCCCTCGCAAGAAAGAAAAAAGAAAAAAAAAACAAAAAAAAAAACAAGATTATTCCTCTCCCCCCTCTCCCCCCTCTCCCCACCCCCCCTCTCCCCCTCAAGGATTCTGTTCCCTGTATTCAATATATGGAGTCCAAGTCCTCCGGTACTCCTCCTCTCGCTCCCTCAGCCCCATAGTGAGATTTTCCATCAGCTGAATCTCTGTTATTCTACTAAACCATTGTGTCTTTGTTGGAAGTGCTGTACTCTTCCATAATATTGGTATACAGGACTTAGCTGCCGTAATCAAATGCCTTAACAGAGACTGCTCTCTGAGAACTTTAAATCCAGATCTCTTTCCCACGCCTGTATAAAGACAAGTTCTTCTGGTGCATCTGACCTGATCAGTAAATTATACATATATGATAATATATGTCTCATTGGTTCTCTTTTTAAACATATTTCTTCAAATTTCGATGGACTCCCTATTTCTTCCTCTCGAAGTTTCAGAGATCCTATGAAAGTTCTGAGCTGATTTCGTCTCCATAGATCTAGTTCTTCCCCGTATGCCTTCTCCATCTGCTCATTATTCATCACATGGTTACCTATCATGAAATGCATCAGTCTACTAAATCCTCTCCTTCTCAAATTACTAAAACATCGGTCCTTTAGACCTGGCTCTTCATTTTGACTGTGCGATTTCCATTCCATTTTCAAGTAGCGAATTTATCAATTTAAAATATATCATAACAGGGTGATTGACACTCTATATTCAGTAATATGATACATATAATTAGTATCCACAAGGTTGGGGACTACACTATGGCCTATACAGTTTATTTTTAATCATTCTCCGTTTAAGGGTAATACTTCTAGATTACCAAGGACCCCCTGGATTTTTCAGATATAATTTCTGTATTATTATTAGACACTAAGCTCATTTTTTCACTCTTAGTGTCTAAACTTGTTTCAGAGATGTTGCCCCTGTAATGGAAGGTGACACTGAACACATGGACAGAAAAAGTAATTTTTTCAGTCCTTTTCAATTTGCACTAAGATATCCTCTCCCAGACAGTACAGCAGTATATTATCCATATGAATGATTTTTTCTCTAAAATTTGGGGTCAGATTACATATGGTATATTCGGGGAGGTGTGTCGTATAATATATATGTCCGAGAACCCCTTTAGCTTAATACATACCAATTTAAAAATACCCTCTCCCAGACAGCTCAGTGGAAATAATTTTATAAAATTTCCATGTTTCACTAATTAATTAGGTTCTGTACCAACACATATTTAAACATGCTTATATATAGTTCTGGCCTATTTGGGACCTTAGGAATGTGTACATATATACTAAGCGATATGTCAACCTCACTACATTATGTGGCTATTGGGACTACACATTCTCATTAAACCCAATATATCAGCTAGTTTATTAACTAACGCCAGGTCAGTAGATTTTTCCAATTATCAAGAATATATACTTAGTAACATCGAGATATATCCCATATAGTCATCTGAGATAGATACTGGTATGATACAGTAGTGTACAGCTCTGACACTACCAAAAACATAGGAACATTTAGCAGTATATAACACCAACAAGAAGGGAAACCATTAAGACTTCTGCATTTATTTATCTTTTATTTATTTCCTTTGTGTTGCATTTTCTGGACTCATGAGATAACACACAAAATACAAATAGAGTATAGAGATTAGTGTATAAAGATTTTGCTACATCATTTAAGTATGTTTCTTATATTTCCATTAGCGGCTGCATATGCACATCTCGTCCCCTGCATTAGGTCTCCCAGGGGTTAAACAACATTAGTACCCGAGGGCTCTTTCTTTGATTGGTAACACCTATCCAAATTCTATCCTCCCGCAGCCCGGGGGCGGGATACATCTGCAGCAGCATATATTAACTTCAGGCGTATGAAGCTTGTTATCGCCTTTGAGAACGTCACATGATGAAACGCGTCAGGTGACCTAGACATACGCTCATACGCTTGTTCACACGCTACCTGCCAGCACGCCACTCGTCTCAGCTGTTCACTGCGCTATTATACACGGACGCCGAGGGAGGATTTCACACGGCTGTGAAGGCAGTGGTGCAATATTAGCAGCAGCAGACACTAGGCTAGTGCAGCGTGGTGTCTTCAACAACTTTTTCTTTTGCTTTGTTTTTAAACCCATTGTTCGGTGGAGTTTCCCTCTGCGCAGGGATTAGTGAGGAGCTTCCACTCCCACTGTTCATTTTTATATACTTCCCTTTTTTATTAAAATAATTTGTTGGGTTTTACCCTAACAATTTAAAACGTATTACGCTATGCGTTTCTTTCTTTTTATTTTTTAACCATTGAATGACCTATCGCTGACACCTGAGAAACCACTCCAAACACCCCCTTCTTCCTGGTCAAAAGAGGAAACTGAGGATTGATCGCAGGAGACTACAACCTTACAGACATCAAGGTACCACCACCATCCGCTTTTTGCCCCCTGGGGGGTGACGACATCTGGTGAGTGGGGACCCATGTGGGGGAGCACAGCTGTCACCGATATTCCAACGTACTTCATTGGCACTTCAAGTCACCAGTTAATTGAGGGTTAACTTGCATAAAGGAATGACAACATAGGACTATATTCCTTTCTTTGCCTAAACAATTGTGTGGCTGCCATGCCCTCTTGTTTATTTATTTTGTCACTTTTTCTTTAATTTGTTTGGACTCTTGTGCATATATGAACTTCTAAGATATGACCTGCACGCCAAGTTGAAAGGTCTTATTAATTTGTGCGGAGCCTTCCCCCGTGTGGCTTCTTTTTACTCAATTTTATTTTAACTTCTTAGACACTTCACAGCACATTTTTGCACAATATTTTTTGGTCAATACCTGACACGAGTTTTTGTATATGTAATCAATACTTCTCTTTACTATCATAAGACACCTAATATAAGGATTCACATTCACTACCAGGCACACCAGCAAGGGTGCGCAGCGCCCCTCAGACACCCTGGGAATATACAGGGGTCATTAGTTGCACTTTGCTCACTTTATTTACAATATATTTTATATTTTGCATATCTAAGCACTTAGGACATACCTTACAATTGTTCACATAATCTGGATGACAATTAGAGCAGAGTGACTTCAGCCCGTCTGCACAGGCTCCTGTCCATACCTTTATTTTGGAGACCGTACTTTTGTTTTTTGTTTTTGGTGTATACAGTGATATATATATTTCTTCACTTGGTACTGTTTTGCAACGAGATTTTTTACCTGACATACACAGTCTGGGGCATCAGGTTTTAAGATCCTGCACAAGGATACTCCCACATTAACCATCTATGCGGTAGCTATATAATTGGCACCATTAAATAGGGTAATCTGAAGGATTGCGGTTTTCCTAACAGGGAGGTTCATTGGATTGGACTTTTCCTATAAACAGATTACCCAACACCTGTGTTCACACAGGGACTGTGAACACCCTAGGGTGATTCAATCTGCAGCGCCACTATCCCAACATTTTTTATATTATCACTGATCTCATCACTGAGATTCCTTAGGGAGGCAGCAGCACTAATTTACATCCTAAGCGCGGACTCCCCCCCTTTTTTAATACCGTTGATACATTGTCATTGCATGTTGTATGGCGGCTATTGTGGCTCTAGCTAAGCAGAGGTCACAATACACCCACTAGGTTTCTGATGTGTCAAGGGAGGGTTCGAGCCAGTTAAATAGGGGTGAGCCAAGCAAAGAGAGAGTTTAATTCCAAATCAATCAGCGGCTCCTGAGGGGGTAGCGCTACATAATGATGATCCGGAACATTAAAAACCAAAGCCACGTGGGTAGGCATAGAAAGGGTCAGCGCACGGATGGCCACGGAACAAACCAGGATCGCATACATCCAGATTATTGAGGGAGGATTGTATAGAATCCATAAACAAAAATAGTTGTAAATTTCTCTAATAAATATAGAACTGTGAATTATTATGATAGATCAAAGCAAATAGAATGGATGAGTACTATCACAAAATAGGAATGAACCTCATATGCGAGAACGATCACCCACATTATTACTAAAACAGTGTATAAACATCATTTAATGTCAAATTGATGTAATGTGATTGTTTGCCATTTTCATGAAAAATTTCCACTTTGATCTGACCGGCATTAATTTTGCGGCTTTCTTCCGGTGTCTGTGGATATACACATTGGCTTTGTTCCATCTCTGCCTTTACTGTATGTTATCTTGTCCCATTACTAAATTCGCAACCATTATTGATCACGTTGTCTGTCCTAGTACAGACACTTGATCTATGTGAGGACGGACTGCCTAATTCCATCTCTCGTTTGTCCTCCAATCTCGCGTTGTTTCATATCAGGGCAGCCGCGCATGCGTGGTGGTGGGAGCGCCACGCATGACGTCACTCCTCCCAGGTCACCATCTTGACTATGGGCAGGGGGGGGCGCGATGCGCCGCGCACCCGGAGGACCGCACTATCCAGTTCCTGGCGAGATGTGGCATTGATTGCTCACACACGCCAGCTGGAGATTTGCTATGCAAGACCGCCCTTATTTAAGGGCTGGGCTGTGGCTGGATCAGTCAGAAGCGTTCACTGATGAGGAGTGAAGATACTAGTTGTCTCCTGAATAAGGTAATTTCACTACTATCCAGCTTTATGCTCTTTCTGTGGGGATTCTTTGTCGGCTTTGGCAGAATGCGATGCTTTTACACGCAGCATGCCATGACCAGACTTTTTTGTTTATATACAGATTTTCAGGCTATCCCAACATTTGGACTGCCAAGCTATTGGAGCTATTCTTGGGACTTGTTGTATTCCTGCCTATGTTATGTCCAACATTTGGCGGTGTTGTTCATTTGGTGACCCCAGATAAAGAGTTCTCTTCTCCGGTCAATAATTCTGTGCTGACGTCTATCATCATGCAGTGATTCATCCTCTCAAACTATACAAGCTGTTTTAGAGGTAAACAACAAATAAATAATTTACATGAAAATGGCAAAAAATCTGCCAGTTCGGGATGTGACTGGATGGAGGAGTAAGGATGTGATGTGAGATGGAGTGAGGTGTGTGTCTCCCTCAGCCCTCAGCCCTATGACCGACAGTACTGGCTATACCACGTTGTGTCTTGCGGCGGGTGTCGGTGGAGAGGAGGTTTGGTGGTCCCGTCCTGTGATGTGGTCAGGCTGTTAGCTTGTGCTTCCGTGGGTCCCCTGGTTTCCGTCCTTCACTGGCCGCTGGTTTGTCTGCTTGCCGGAATCTACGAGCAGCACAGCTACACGTCTGTTCCCCAGCACTCCTGATTGGACGACAGGAGACATGTGACCGGCGAACCTTGGAGAGCCGTGAATCGAGAGCTGACGGTGGTTTGTTCTGGCTAGCTTGGGCCGTCTATTGGGCTATAGAAGAGCCCCCCTCGCTGATCGAGAGGGGAGAGACAAGAGAGACGACGGGCTGCACAGCCATATGGTGAAGGAGAGTGGCGGGGGAGTGAAGGAAAGGGGGCAGCGCTGTGGAACGAGCCCTGAACGGAGGTGCCAACACGCAAGTGTACATTATTAAAGAGGCTGGCTATACTCTACCTGTGACAGCTGAGAAAACCCAAAGGACTGAGTGAGTAGTAAAAATGGAGAAGAGCAGCATAATTTTGGTGCATTGAGCATAGTATGGCTCTTGATATAACTGGCATACTGTATAGAACTGTTGTATGTTGCAAAAATTTGCTTTGCCAGTTGTGGACTTTGGATATATGGAAAAGCCCCCTAAGTTGGCGTCAGGGGGTAAAAATATCTAATGCTCCATTGACTTTTGTAGGAAAAAGGTTTCTTTCCTTCCCCCCTTTTTTTTGAAAGAAGGGATATTGAGCTGGACAGCGGGGGAGAATGGGAGAAAAGAAAAAAAAAAGCTGCTATGTCGGAGCCACAATCATTACGGGCCGGGAAAGAAAAAGGAAAAGGGTGGACTAGCTAATGCAGCAGCTGCTAAATTAGGGATATTTGCTTATGCACCAGCTCACACCCCAACCAGATCACTGGCCCAAGCTAAAACAACAATAGCTAGGAAGAGACAAGGACAATCGGCAGCAATTGCTAAAAATGTCAGCAATTAAAATATAGCTACGGTTGACAAAGGGGCCGAGACAGATGAGACAGATCCAGGATCAGTTCCTATCACGGAGGGTACCCCCACATTAAATGATGTATATCTGGTGGTTAATGCATGTAAGCAGACACTGGGGGAGTTGTGTGACCAGATGAAGGGCATTAAAGAGTAGTTGATTTCAGTGCAGCATGAGCTCCAAAAAACAAACAAAAGGATAACAGAGGCAGAGGGAAGAATATCTCAAATAGAAGACGACCTATATCCGATACAGCAAGGGGTTAAAACAATGCAAGAACAAGTGAGCAAGTTCGATGAAAAAATGGATGAAATAGAAAACAGATTTTGCAGGGATAATGTGAGACTGGAGGGACTGTCGGAAAAGTGCGAAGGGACTAATCCAATACAGTTTCTGGGAAAAATGGTTTATAAAGTTATTTGGAAGAGAATGTTTTTCGCAACAGTTTTCGATAGAAAGAGCGCATAGAGTCCCCTTTAAACCTCCTCCCCCAGGAGGACATCCACGTTCAATGTTGATGAAATTCCTAAATTACAGGGATAAAGTAACACTACTGAAAAAGGGTAGAGAGATGGGGAGCATTACTTGGGAAGGATCCAAGGTCTCATTGTACCCTGATTTCTCACCATTTCTACAGAAGCGGAGGGACTTTTTTTTTTTTTGGTACCCCAGAAGGCGCGATGGCATGGCTCAAGGACAAAAAGGATCAGCTTTCAATAAAATGAAGGGACACTCAGTTTAAAGGAAAGATATAGGGAGGTTAAAGGGGAAGGAAAAATAAGCATTATAGATGGGCTGGGTGGTGGGAGACACGTTCCACAAGAATGACAAGAATGGGAGGGGAATGTATCGTAATGAAATTTGGTTTGAGGCGTGTGTGTGGAAGGGGGGGGGGATGGGGGGGAGGTGGGGGGAAGGTGGGGGAGAGTGTGGGAGGAATGGGGATGTATGGACCGATCACAAAAAAAGCCCTCAGGGATTACCTAGGAAGGTGTTGGAGGGAGGTGGGAGGGGAGAGAGAATGGTAAAGGGGGGAGGAGGGTAAGATATCAAAAGCTGTTATCTCAAGCGAATACAAGGCGAGGGGGGCGGGAGAACAGAAAGGGAGGGGGAGGGTGAGCTATCAAAGGGTATCATTTCAGGGAACACAAAAGGGGGTGAACATATTGAGGGTAAAACACATATATATATATATGCAAATAGCACAGATTCTTACTAAAGGTAAATTTGCACAGATAGTGGGCCAGATTCTGAAAGATCAGCGGATCTTTCTGCTGGCGTAACGTATCCCCGATACGTTACACCGCTGTAACTTTGGGCGCAAGTTCTGTATTCTGAAAGAACTTGCGCCCTTATTTACGGCGGCGTAACGTATGTGTTGCGGTGTAAGGCCGCGTAATTCAAATTGGGATGTTGGGGGCATGTTTTATTCAAATTTGACTTGACCCCGCGTTTTTTACGTTTTTTTTGAACGGCGCATGCGCCGTCTGTAAAATATCCCAGTGTGCATTGCTCCAAATTACATCGCAAGGACGTATTGATAATAGAGGTAAAGGTCAGGGAATGCCAATCCCGCCAAATGAGACGGAAGTCTAAGCATTTCAAGTGCTACCCTAGGGGCCTTACCATTCCAGAGGAATGCTATACAAATCGAGTCAATGCTCTTAAATAAGGATTTGGGAATTTTGCATGGGGCATTGGCTAGAACATACAGTAACTTTGGTAAGTATATCATTTTTAGGACATTGTCCCATCCCATCAGATCTAGGGGTAAGTCTTTCCATTGTTTAGTCTGGGCCTGCAGCTGAAGTAACACAGGGCTCAAATTATTAGTGATATATAGGGATAATGGTAGTTGAACCACAACACCCAAGTATCTAAACGAGGTGGCCACCAGCAATCTAGAGTGCGAGTGGATTTGGAGATTAGGCGACTGATCTATGGGGTAAATAATAGACTTCTCCCAATTTACTCTGAATCCTGAGAAATCCCTGAAGTCCGACACCATTTCCAATACGTTAGCAAGTGAGTCTTGGGCATCTGCCAAATAAACGTGTCGTCCGCATACAGCAAGATTTGCTCCTCAATACCATTAATAGGCAAACCCTGAAGAAGTGGATAATTGCGTATCTTTATAGCAAGGGGTTCCATGGCTAGGGCAAATAGTAGGGGTGACAACGGACACCCCTGCCTGTCCCCCTAGTAATTCGTAAAGTTTCCGTAACCTGTGAGTTAATGCGAATGCGGGCAAGTGGCATGGTATAAAGGTGTCGAATCCAGGCAATTAAGCGAGGTCCAAAACCATACAACTGTAAGACTCAGAACAGATATGGCCATTCTACACTGTCGAAGGCTTTGCAGGTGTCCAAGGACACCACAACTCGAGTTGAGGGACAGTCGTGTGCATATGACAGGTTATGGAACAGTCTACGAATGTTCATTCTAGTCGACCTTCCTGGAATAAAACCACCCTGATCACTTCCCACCAGGCGAGCAATCACCTTATTCAGACGGTTCGCCAAGTCCTTAGCTAAAATGTTTGCATCTACATTTATAAGAGATATCGGACGTTAAGAATCACACTTCAGTGGGTCTTTCCTGGGTTTAAGAAGCAGAACAATCAGAGTCTCTCTCATCGAGGGGGGCAGCACCCCCTCTTTCAGTGCCTCATTGTAAGTCTTAAGTAGCAGAGGACTAAGCAGGTGTTGGAATTGCTTATACCATTCTACTGGGAACCCATCTAAGCCTGGTGATTTATGAGCCGGCATCTGTGAAATTGCAAGTGCTAATTCTTCTACAGACAACGGTTTATCCAACTCCTCCCGAACCCGGTCTTTCAGTTTAGGTAGTGGTATTTGGTCCAAGTAATCGTTAAGCTGTGTGTCAGAGTAGTCGGCCCTAGATGTGTAAAGATCACGATAGAAAGAAAGGCATCCGTTATATCTTGAGGGACATCGCTAATCTGATTCATTGAAGTCCGTATCCTAGGGATAGAAATAGGGGTACTCTCAGCTCTTGTAATATACGTGAATAAACGACCCACCTTGTTATCATGCTCAAACGTCTTTTGTGTAACATAGAGCATGCGTTTTTTAGTTAAATCTAACAATCTAAGTTCATAGTCTCGGCGACTACGGAGCCAAGAGGCCAACGTATCTGCAGACATTTGGAGTATTCAGCCTCTGATAGTACCAGAGCCTGTTCAAGTTCTTTAGTGTGCTGTTGATTGTTTTTATGCAATATACCCGTAATTGACATAAAGGATCCTCTCAGCACCGCCTTGGAGGCCTCCCAGGCATTGCTGATTACAGTGGTATCCTGATTAAGAGTCCAATAGTCAACCATACTTTTTTGGCACTGAGCCTGAACAGTCTCATCCTCGAGCCAATAGGAGTTCAACCTCCAGACCCTAGGGCCTGATTTTGGCAGGAGAAAGAGACCTACCAGTAGGGGGGCGTGATCTGATATTCCTCTAGGCAAGTACCTGACCGAGTGCACCAATGGGAGCACATCCGCCGGGGCAAATGCCAAATCTATGCGAGACATAGTATAGAAAGAATCCGAATGACAAGAAAATTGTCTGTCTTACGGGTGTTTCCAACGCCATAACTCTGTAAGGGAGTATACCCTAGTCCAGTCAACAAAGGAGGGATATGGTCTGCCCCCACCCCACAAGCAGTCCACAGAGGGATCAAGTACAGCATTAAAGTCGCCCACAAAGAGCAGGGGACCTGGGGATCGAGATAGTAGTATTAGTGACAATTTGGAGAGGACTTCCTGAGAAAACGGGGGGGGGGTATAAATGTTTACTAGCGTAAACATTGAGAAAGCTATACGAATAGTGAGTACTACAAACCGACCCGCTGGGTCTGTCTGCATACTCAGAGTCTAAGCCCCCAGGGCCTTGGCCACCAAGATCGAGACTCCTCGTGAGAAACTGGAGTAAGTGGCATACTGAGAGGCCAGCCAGGGACGTTTAAGGTATTTCAATGTAGGGGCCATAAGGTGCGTCTCCTGGAGACAAATAATGTGAGGCTTGTGTTTTTTCAAATAGGAAAACATCAGAGACCGATTGTGAGGTGAGTTCAGCCCTCTAACATTCCATGAGAGAATTTTAACCGTGTCTGCCATGAGGAAATACAGTTATTACATATGCAGAGCAAAAATAAATTTTCAACACAGTATCCCACCTATAGTGAATTTCGCAGTACAGTTGATGACTATGATATAGTAACAGTGGAAAACTAGGATTCATAGGAGCAAACTTATTACCCAAATACCACAGTGGGCGGCCTTTCCCGGCATGGAAAATCTGTGAGAATGCCACCCAAACCCCCATCTCATCCCACCCCCCACCCTGCTCTACTAACCCCAACACAGTGAGCATTGGATCCCCAAACAAATTACTACCCCCTTCATCTACAGTCATGGAAGGGAGTAGATAGACCTGTGGCCATGCCACTTGTTGGTATCGGGGAAGTGGTAGTTCCATGTGGGCTCACAGATGTAGTATAACTGCCCTGAGGTAGGATCAAAAGAATATGTGTTTCTTAAAAGGCACATCAGTGAATAGTGCAAGTGGCTTCAAAGTGACAGTACCTTACATGCAATGCAGCCTGCATTGCTAACCAGGGTCACTGCAATATTGTCAGTCCCATAGCAGTGGTGGCTCCTTCTGTAGGATATAAGGGAAAGAAAAAAAAAAGGAAAACCAACAACAAGTAAAGTCAGTCAAAAGGGGAACTTTTCCAATCCTGGGATGAGGGGATAACCAGACTAATCATACACCCTGCCAAAAAAAAACATTCAGGAGGCAAGCCCCCCCCCCACCCCCCGCCCCTCCAAATAACCAAGGCCCAGTTCATCAGGGCCCCATCTCTCGAAAAAAAAGGGGGGGGATGCAGGATAAGGGAAGTGTATGGTCCCAAGACCCCAAACCATTGCTTGCAGGATCAGTTCAGACGATGCCGGGCACGTTTCCAGAATCTGCCATCCAGCCATGCCATGGCGTCTTTAGGACAAGAGCAAAAGTGAGCTTTTCCTTCGTGTATGATTCTCAGTTTAGCTGGGAACAACATTGCATAGGGAAGGCCTTTATTATGAAGGCGGTCTTTTACTGCAGCACAGGATACATGCTGGCGTTGCACTTCAGCTGAAAAATCAGGGTAAATGGAGATGTTGTTACCGTTGAACCTGAGGGAGCCTTTTTTTCTTGCCAGGCGCAAAATAGTAGCCTTATCCCAGAAATTTGGAAACTTTGCAATGAGAGATCTTGGGGGGGCCCCAGGTTGGGGAGCACGTGGTGGGGTACGGTGTGCCTGCTCAATTTCAAAGGTCCTGGAGAATTCCTCCATTCCAAATGCGTCACGCAGCCATTGGTGCAAGAATCTTTCAGGGCGAGACCCCTCTGATCGTTCTGGGAACCCCACAAAGCGAAGGTTGTTCCTTCTGGAATGATTCTCCAAATCGTCCAACTTGGCCCTCAGGGCCCCCAGTTCATCATTGGCCGTGCACATAGTAGCAGACAGGGGATGCACTACATCTTCTAATGAACTGACACGGCCCTCCACCTCCCCCGTCCTATCCCTCAAGTTCTGAACATCTTGTTTTAGGAGGGAGAAGTCAATATGGATACTCTCCATTTGCATAGTGAGAGAGGTTTTTACATCTTTAATGGCCACCATAATCTCTGCTAGTGTAGGCTCCGCAGCGGGGGGGGGGGGCTCAGGGATGCAGGGTCCTCCGAACATACTAGGGACTCAGAGGAACCAGATGTCCCAGCCTGGGTGCGGAATAGAGCAGGGACAGAGCCACTCACCCCCTGATATGTGTCCTGGGCTGCAGAAGAAGCAGGCTGCTGTGCGGCCTCGTGTGCTGCTGCAGGATCGGCGCCATCTTGCCTCTGGGACCGGGTCCGCTGTTCCGCCGCGGATGGGGGATGCCGGGGGCCCATATTTATTCACCATTATTCCTGAATCGGGTGCCCGCCGTCTGTAGGAGCAGATCGAGGGCAGGATGCCTGTAGGATGGATAGTTAGACCCGGAGCTGAGGTTTTACACAGCCAATCTCATGGACTCCCTCAGCTGCCTCCGGCCATACTTAACATTGAGTACGCCTCATAATAGCAGGGGTAACTATACGCCGGAAAAAGCCGAACGCAAACGACGTAAAAAATGCGCCGGCCGGACGTACGTTTGTGGATCGCCGTAACTAGCTAATTTGCATACTCCACGCGGAATTCGACGGAAACGCCACCTAGCGGCCAGCGGAAAAAATGCATCTCAGATCCGACGGCGTACTAGATGCAGTCGTATCTTGTTTTGTAGATACAAAACAAAGATACGACGCGGGAAATTTAAAATTACGCGGCGTATCAATAGATACGCCGGCGTAATTCTTTTGTGAATCTGGCCCAGTATGTTTAAATAGAAAAAGCACAGGGGATAAATAAAACAATGATAAAAAAACTCAAGTATATTAAATAGTAACTGGGGAAATCATATACATTTGCTCCATACAGTGCCACTAAAAAGGAAAATGGCACAAGTTATATAAAATAATGATAAAATACACAAGTAAAATAAATAGCAACTGGGGGGAATATACAGATTTACTCCATACAGTGCTTCTAAAAGGAAAATTAGGAGTAGGTGCGCACTATGGGGTGTAAAATTCATTTTTGCTCCTTTGTTTGCTTTTTTTTTTTGGTTAGAAAGAACATGATTATCTCCTGTTATAGAAGTTTTATGGATACGACTTAATGCAGGATAGAATATTGAAAATAGGATTCGGGAATGTCCGTAGATTGGGTACTCCAGCCAAAAGAGCAGCAGTATTTGATATGTTGGAAGCGCACAAGGCGGGACTAATCTGCTTGCAGTAGACACACTGGGCCAGATTCACAAAAGAGATATGACGGCGTATATCCCGATACGCCGTCGTATCTCTGTTTCTAACTATGTGACTGATTCATAGAATCAGTTACGCATACATAGGCAGAAGATCCGACAGGTGTAATGGACTTACACTGTCGGATCTTAGGATGCAGTACCGCGGCCGCCGCTGGGGGGAGTTTGCGTCGTAAACCAGCGTCGAGTATGCAAATTAGGAGTTACGGCGATCCACAAAGATTTTTCCCGTCGTTACATCGTCGCGAGTGTTAGATTTCCGTCGCAAATATAGGGCACCTTTAACATGGTGTAAAAGTACTCCACCATGTTAAAGTATGCCTGTCTTTCCCGCGTCGCTTTTGAATTTTTTTCAAATCTTTTTTTTTTTTCCGGCGTAAATCTTTTTTGACGTCGCGATTCACAAAACGTCGGCGCGTTGTAATTTCGCGCAAAGCACGTCGGCAAATTTGCGACGGGAGCATGCGCAGTACGTCCAGCATGGGAGCGCGCCTAATTTAAATTGTCTTCGCCCCATTCTATTTGGCCCGCCTTGCGCCGGACGCATTTACGATACACCGCCGCAAGTTTCCAGGTAAGTGCTTTGTGGATCGAGCACTAAACCTGAAAACTTACGGCGGTGTAACTTAAATGGCTTACATGTCCCCGGCGCAATTGTACGTGAATCTGGCCCACTATTCCAAGGAAATCAGGAAACAAGCCCAAAAAAGGAAATTTCAACATCAATACCATTCGGTCCACACCTCCTATTCAAGAGGTGTGGCAGTTTTGGTTAAAAGGGGAGTGATGTTCACCTGTAAGCAGATCAGTATTGATGAGGAAGGGCGGTATGTTTTTCTTTATTGTGTAATAGAAAACAGGGAATACGTTCTAGCAAATATATATATCCCTCCTCCATTTAAATTGGAAGTTATGTATAAATTAATGGATTTTATGATGGATAAAACTGGGATTCCTGTCATAGCAATGGGGGATTTTAACCACTTAAAACCCGGACCTTTAGGCAGCTAAAGGACCCGGCCAGTTTTTGCGATTCGTCACTGCATCGCTTTAACTGACAATTGCGCGGTCGTGCGACGTGGCTCCCAAACAAAATTGGCGTCCTTTTTTTCCCACAAATAGAGCTTTCTTTTGTTGGTATTTGATCACCTCTGCGGTTTTTATTTTTTGCGCTATAAACAAAAATAGAGCAACAATTTTGAAAAAAATGCAATATTTTTTACTTTTTTGCTATAATTAATATCCCCCAAAAATATATATAAAAAAATATTTTTCCTCAGTTTAGGCCGATACGTATTCTTTTACCTATTTTTGGTAAAAAAAAAACGCAATAAGCGTTTATCGGTTGGTTTGCGGAAAATCTATAGCGTTTACAAAATAGGGGATAGTTTTATTGCATTTTTTCTTTTACTACTAATGGCGGCGATCAGGGATTTTTTTTCGTGACTGCGACATTATGGCGGACACTTCGGTCAATTTTGACACATTTTTGGGACCATTGTCATTTTCACAGCAAAAAATGCATTTAAAATGCATTGTTTACTGTGAAAATGACAATTGCAGTTTGGGAGTTAACCACAGGGGGCGCTGAAGGGGTTATGTATGACCTCATCTGTGTTTTCAACTGTAGGGGGATGTGGCTATAGGTGTGACGTCATTGATTATGTGTCCCTATATTAGGGAACACACGATCGATGACAGCGCCTTCAGCTCCGGGGACCGATCGCGGGACTCCAGCGGCGATCTGGGCCGCGAGTCCCGCAGCCGTGGTCACGGAGCTTCAGACCGGGTCGCGGGAGCGTGCCGGCGGCAGGCGTGCGCGACCCCACGGCTGGGCTTAAAGAGCCACGTACATGGATGTGCCCAGCAGTGCCATTCTGCCGACGTATATTAGCGTGAAGGGGTCCTTAAGTGGTTAATGAGGTAATAAATAAAAAATGGGATAGGTTTCCAAGAGAAAGTCTACAGAATGCCCCAGAGAATCAGTTGCATCAGTTCTTACAGGAAGTGGGGTTATTCGATATATGGAGAGTGAGAAACCCAGAGGAGTTGCAATATTCTTGTTGCTCTAGTTCCTATTCCACACTATCCAGGATATATTTATATAAGGGAAATAGTATACCGGGCCAGAGGGGTATCGGATCATTCATTGGTGACAATAACAAGAAATCTAGAGGGGAGTAGGCGTGAAAGGGAATGGAAAATTAGTCCGTTGTGGTTTGAACTAATGGGGGAACCTGAGGAGTAGGGATGAGTAGGGAAACCCCACGTAATTTTTTTTAAATTGACGGCGGGGTTCCCCTTAAGATCCATACCAGACCTGAAGGGCCTGGTAATTGAATTTGGGGGGACCCCACGCTTTTTTTTATTTTTTATGAATGAATCCTCTCTGAATTTCCGGGAGCCAACAATTCATTATAGCCGCAAGTCCGGTTTTAAATTACCTTTTTTCTTTCAGAAATGACACTTTGTGCAGTGACAGTTCTAAGTACTGGAAACATGCGCTATTTCACATGCTAACTTTACACCCCCCCCTAGGTACGAAATTTAAAGGAATATTTCACTTTTATTGTTTCACTCTAAGCATTATTAAATTCACTGCTCCCGAAAAAACGTCAGTTTTTAAAACTTTTTTTTGCATTGATACATGTCCCCTGGGGCAGGACCCAGGTCCCTAAACACTTTTTAGGACAATAACTTGCATGTTAGCCTTTAAAATTAGTACTTTATATTTCTCCCATAGACTTTAACAGGGTGTTCCGCGGCTTTTCGAATTTGCTGCGAACACCTCAAATTGTTCGTTGTTCGCCGAACAGGCAATGTTTGAATCGAACATGAGTTCAACTCGAACTCGAAGCTCATCCCTACTGAGGAGATATTATCAAAATTAAAAGAGTTTATAGAGTTCAATGAAGGAACTGTGACGCAGGGAGTGATGTGGGATGCATTGAACGCATTCCTTAGGGGCCTGAGTATCCAACAAGTGGCAAAAATCAAAAAAGTATCAAAGGATTGGGAAAATAGGATTAGGAAGGAACTAGAGAAGACAGAGAAGGGATATATTGAGAACCCAACATTGGAGAAACAAAGAATATGGCTAAACAAGCAACAGGAATACAGGGTTGAAATGATAAGGAAATCTGAGAAAAAGGGATTATTTCAAAAGCAAGTTGCATTTGGGGAAGGGGAAAGTGTCGGGATAATGTTTGAACATTTAGTAAGAACCAATTCCTCCCCCTCCACGGTACCCGCGATCAATACACCTAATTGAGAAATTTCCACATGGGTGTCAGTGATTACAGACACATTTAGAGAATATTATCACAAGTTATATAGGTCACAAGGTGTAGCAGGAGTAGAGGAATTGGAAGGCTTTTTTGAGAACCTAGAATTACCGACTCTCACAGAGACAGAGGAAGCGCAAATGGAGGCCCCAATAACCCTTGAAGAGGTACAATTAGCAGTCACTGAGATGGCTAATCAGAAGTCCCCTGAAACCTATAAATACTATGGGAAAGTGCTACTCCTAGAACTTCTTAAGGTATTGAACTTGGCGATGGAAGAGGAGAAGTTGCCAACCTCAATGACTGAAGCTACAATAATAGTATTGCACAAGGAAGGGAAGAATCCATTAGAGACTGCATCATATCGACCTATCTCCCTTCTCTGCGCAGACGCTAAAATATTGGCTAAAATAATGGCGGGTAGGTTAAATAAAATTGTTGCGAGACTTATACATCAGGACTAAACTGGATTTATACAGAGTAGATCAACTAGCATGAATATTAGGAGGGTATTTCTTAACTTGCAAATGCCAACAGAGAACGGAGGCACAAGAGCAGTGTTGTCCTTAGATGTGGTTAAAGCTTTTGACAGCTTGGAATGGGGGTATATCTGGCATGTTTGGCCCAACATTTATTAGGTGGGCCAAAATAATGGCCCTAGTGCGAGAATCAGAGTCAATAATGACTATTCAGCTAAGATTCAGTTAGAAAGGGGGCACAAGGCAGGGGTGCCCATTGTCACCCCTGCTTTTTGCTTTAGCAATGAAACCAGTGGCCACTTCAATAAGAACAGATACAAAAATGGAGGGGTTCGTGAGACCGACTGGGGAGGAGAGAATCGCTCTCTATGCGGACGATGTTCTCCTCTTCCTCGGTGACACGGATCACTCCATTAAGCAGGCAATGGCTATTTTTAGAGAATTTGGTAGACTCTCAGGACTGGTTATACATTGGGAGAAATCAGCATTAATGCTGGTAGACCCAATGAGGATCCAGACACTGGTAGAAATCCCACAGTTGGAGATAGTGGGGAGTATGAAGTACTTAGGAATATATATAACAAGTGACCCTAACAAATATATAGGGAATAATATAGTTCCCCTTCTGTCTAAATTTAAAAATAAAATTCAAATCTAGCGGCATCTCCCACTGTCGGTTGCCGGGAGATGTAATTTTATCAAAATGCTGTGGATGCCACAATTATTATATGTGCTGCATAATGCACCTATATGGATACACAAAAAATGGTTCAGGAAAATAGACACTCTGTTTAGAGAATTAATATGGAAAGGAGGACAAGCTAGAATCAGGTTACAAACCCTGCAACTGTCAATAAGAGAGGGGGGAATGGCAATACCAAATCCACGTTGCTATTTCCTGGCAGCAAAATTGCAGCATACAGGAGCAAAAACAGAGCCAGGAGGAGACACAAATGGAGGCCTAATGATTTTGGGGGCACCCCATAAAACAGTCATAGAGGTATTGGAGGCCGACTAATTTGATAAAAATTTCCCCACGGTCAAGATGGCCATTAAAGTATGGAAAGCAGCAAGGTCATTGGGAGGACAGGGCAGTGTAACAGAATATGCGCCTCTATGGAATAACAGGAACCTCCAGGAGTTGGAGACAGTAGGAGAAATTAGGGAATGGGTAGTAAAGGGGATAGTCAGATTGGCTCAGCTATATGAAGGAAGAACCTTAAAAACGTTCACCGCTTTAAGAAAGGAATATGACGTACCTAATAATACATCCGTCTTCTACATATCTTCAAAGTAGACATGCTTTAAATGTCTAGTTTGACAGAGTACTATCACGCGCTGACACTTTCTATGCCTAGCCATGTGGCTTTGGTTTTTTAAACCCCCTTTTTTCCGGATCATCATTATTTTTTCTATACATGACCTTTTGGTCTTGTTTTTCTTTCTGATACTCTGCTGCGAGCTCTCATTCATGCATGTCTATGTAAGTATACTACCACCATACCATTATATCTGCTTTTTATAAGATCCATTTTTTTGTCATTGTGGTGGCTCAAATGTTTGACTTAGTAAATGCTGTAAGTTTATGAACTGTTTTTGTATTTTAGATTACAATATAAAAAATACAGTGGATTTTCCCTGAAGAAGGAGATTTGTCTCCGTAACGTGTAGGATTCTCTCCATCGTATGATTTCCACCCATGAGTGGATTTCCAGTATATGTATGTTACATCCATGCATGGCTGTACGCTTTATATGATGATTCATTTTTCCATATTAATTTTTCTTTTCTTTTGTCTAATTTTGTACAATAAATATTCAATGAATTTTACCCTTTGTGGTTATACTATCTGTGCCTACAAAGTCCTTCCCTTGAGGGGAAACTTTTGTTCTACATAATGAGTCCATATGTAATGTAATTAAATATGTTTTTTACCTAAATATTGTCATGGATATACAGTAATGTCTGTCAGCTTACCTTTCTCTCCATGTGTTCATCTTAGGCCATTCCAGGAACTATATATTAACCAGTGCACTGCAGGTCTGCATTGCTGATCAACATTGTTTGTTAAGCATTGTGTGTTTAGGTTCCTGCTTGCCGTGTGCTACATTCATCTCTGTGTACCGATCTTGGCTTGTCCCCGACTACTCTTGTTTGCCTGTGACCCTGACCCTTGGCCTGTCCCTTGTTTATCCTTGTCTGCTTGTCGCCCGACCTTGGCTTACCCTTCACTATCTCTTGTGTCCTGAGTGGCTGCTTCCCCTCTCTCCCTACGGAGCGTGACCTAGGGGCCCCTGGGGGCCGCGACCTGAATCCATTTGCAGCTAAGGCCATCCTCACCACTAGAGGCTCTGGTGAATACCAGCTGGATCTTAGATTCCGCGCCCTGGGGAATCTTGGGCTCAAGCTTCCTGTGGGATCCCTGTTTGAGCTCCAGTGGGCCTGTCCCCCATATCCACTCTGTGGTCCATCCGCAGCAGTCTGCTATAGGGTCCACTACCTTGTGGTGCACTCCTCACTCCAACGGGGTGCATCTGTCATCTGACCACAGGTGACCTGACAAATATTTACCCTAAATCATATTGCTAATTGCATATTGTACTTGTTTGTAGCTTAAATACTGACATTTGCATTTAAAACTGTAGGTTTGTAAGTTTTGGAAATGCCAGGAAAAACTTGGTTGTGCCAATAAATTTTGGGTGTCATGTCAGTGAATTTCAATCTGGCAGGTTGGCAACACTGCTTGGTGTGTACAATACCTTCCATGGGTCAAATGAGAAATTTGATTGTACCATTTTTTTGGCATAAGAATTTGGCTTCCAAATTGCCATTACTCTTTTGCACATTCTTTATCTTTTGGTAGACAACAGCACATTGATTTTATGCCCCAAGGTAAGCAAAATTTCATAGCTGGTAAATTTCTGAATGTAATCATGAAGCTGCCTCCACATCCTGTAGGCTTAATGCATGGGGAACTGTATTAGTAGAAGTAAAGTGCTAAACGTAGGGATAATCTTGAAAGTGTACTGCTGCATTTTAAGTATTTTACTTGGAATTGACATTTTAAATAATGTTTTGCTATTTTTTTTATATTAGTTGGATGTGCAATTGCTTTAAAATAAATTCATCATCTTTTATTTCAGCACTCTCCACAGTGGGCGGAAATTCAGATGGCTCTCCTTGTGTCTTCCCTTTTACTTTCCTTGGCAATAATTATAACTCATGCACCAGCACTGGAAGAAGCGATGGCAAACTATGGTGTGCAACAACCAGCAACTATGATAATGACCGCAAATGGGGTTTCTGCCCTGATCAAGGTAATTAAAACCTATAGAAATAACAAAGTAAATTACCAGACAGTATGTTAGAATAAAGTTTATAAAGACAGCTAGTAGTAGTTTGTCACATTTAAAGAATATGTAGGCCCATAAGTTAATACTATGATTGCTGTACCATGTACTTGTATAAAAAAATATCATGTTCTTTTGGCATTTTTTTCCTTTGTGTAAAATACTCAGTGTTCCAGCCAGTCCCTCTGCTTTGCTAAAGAAACTGACTACACCAGGAATGAGGGCACAGCGTGGTCAGTGTTCTAGCTGTGCTGGGAACTCAATCTGCTCTCCTCCAATGATCAGACTTGACATGTTCCCAGACACAGCCATTCACTGGGAAGATCAGTGTGGTGCTTCTCCTTACCGAGCTCTCTGAGAACAGAGGAAATGCTATCACTTATAAAAAAGGGGAAAAGGGTGTTTATATATATATATTTTTATATATATATATATATATATATATATATATATATATATATATATATATCTATACTCAAATGTTTTGCCTTTCATTTCTATTTTAAGCTGAATGGGTTGTAGTAAAAGGTGAAGGTTCACATATACTTTAAAAGAGGAAGTAAACCCTGATGTGTTTTACTTCCTCTTTGTTCCCCTGCAAACCCTGCAAAGTAAAAGTATAATGGGCTTTCTCAGTCAATGAGAAGGGAGAGATCCGGCAGAGCCACTGCTCTTATGCACATCATTGGATTGATATTGGGCTTAGGTAAGTATTAGGAGAGGCTGCTGGGGGAGCTGCACACTGAAGGTTTTTTACCTTCATGCAAAGAATGCATGAAGGTAAAAAACCTCCAGACTTTAGAAACACTTTAAAGTGTTACTAAGCCCCAAACAGTAAAATCAGTCTTTATATGCAGTAAAGCATACTTGTTATACTCACTATGGAACCTAAGGGGTTAATCATCTACATTGTGTAAAAAGGCTGTTTGTTCCTGTCTTCTCCGATCCCTTATTCCACTGTCCCCAATCTATCAACTGATAAGACAGAGCCTTTGTCACTCTGCACATGCTCAGTTTGGTGTGTATTGCTAGAGAGTTTTTTTCTTGGAAAAGTGCATGTTATCAGCACAGGGCCAATCAGCACTGTCCAGTCAGAGAGTCAGGGGTCCTGCAACCTCATAGGACAGCCAGAGTAGAATGAAAAGTCATCCTACAAGCTTTAACCAGAAGTCACAAAACTGCTATATACTTCTGATGAGAAAAGATATTTAGCAGTTTATATTTACTAAAATAATTGCATTTCCATGTTCTGTGTACTGTGGGAGACAAGATATAGTGAATTCAGGGTCCTGGGTTTAGTATACACTTTAAGTTCACCTTTTGTAAAAAAAATTAAAAAAAATAACATGTAGCGCTACCCCCTCAGGAGTCGCTGGTTGTTTTTGGATCGGCGTATTAAGTTACCTTTAATCGTTGTCCTGGGGTAATAGTAGTGAGCAGAGCAGTAAACGAATGTCCAATCAGCGAATGAGGTTTTCTGAATGCTTTATTTCTCGGCCCAACACATGGCCAACATCAACATGAGGTAGACAGAAAAGGTTGATAAAGTAGAAGAACCTTGCGGTATCAGGCCTGGATAGAAGGAAAGCAATCCTGCTCTCAGCAACAGTTGTACAATTCGTTGCCACTCCAGCCAGAGTGGGCGAAGTGCCCCCGGACAGACCCCTGCCACAGGCCTGGCAGCCGGAGCGTCACTTTAAGATTGTTGGGAGGAACAGGCCTCTGCCACAGGCCTGGCTATGATTGAATTAAGATGCCAGTTGAGGCCTCTGCCACAGGCTCAATGCTGACAATGTGAACGCAGAGCGAATCCTCCCAATAAATCACGTCAGGGTCACCGTCTGACAGTTTCAGCGTGCCTGTCAGTAACCGGTCACCAGATCCCCGATGGTTCGTTCAAGTCTCTCAGACAACCTGCCTCCCGGTTCTCCTTGAGCCGATCCCCCACCGAACGGCACACAGCCTGGGATCTCCTCAGTAGAAGGGGGACCCAGTCAGTCACTGGGGCCCCTTTGTGGCATCAGTTGCTCTAAGCCAGGAGGGCCCAGAGTATGGAACTCTGCGTGGCGCGCGACCCCAGGCCAGGTGGGCCATAGTGGTGGGGCCCGCGATGTGCGCACACCCTAAAGGTGGGTGCCACCCCCGGAACCAGGAACCCACGAAGAACCAAGAACGGCCTCCGCCACAGAAATACTCCCTCCCAGCATGCGAGGCTCAAATCCTCTCATTGGCTGCTTGGAAGAAGCGGCTCCGCCTGGACCTCTCTGGTGCCACCTGTCGTCCAGGGATTGCATCACATCCCTAGAACGCAGTCTGACCCACAGAACAATCCAGATTTGGCTACAGCCAAATTTAACACAATTAGGACTGATAGCAACTTACCTCTCTCATTCTCCCACTAACTTTAGCGTAGTGCCTTTACTGAAAGTAAGGGGGCGCTACAAACAAATGCACACCTTTTTTGCAGGTAAAAAGAAAGTACATTTATAATTTTTTTTACATTGCATCCTGTAAAGCATTGCTCCCGCGATCAGCGGGGGCCTGACGTCACTTCTGGTTCTGTGTATTCCAGTGTGGTCCCGGAAGCCGGTCAGTCATCTTGTCACTTCGCTTCCCCTCCTTGGATACAACTGCTGATCGGCTCTCCCACTGTGTGAAAAGGACTGAGCAAGATTTTACCATACTGACTGACATGCTTTATTTATCTTGGATCTTTAACCATTAATTAATAATATACACTGTGGAATTCTTTCTTCTGCCTTTTATGATGGTACTTGTAGTTTATTCATTTATAGGAAACTGTGCAGTGTGCATAAATGACACGGCCATGTCAGTGGAGCCCTGTATGGCCACACTGTTTTCAAATGGTGACAGCGGGTGCAGGGAGAAGATCCCCCACCCACCATCACAGACAGGGGAGCGTTGGTGGTGGGAAGTGGTTGAGTAGGAGCATGTTACATGTTAGACCCTAAATATGGGGGGGTGATGTGAAAAGGGACTGAGTACACTGCTGTGGCGGGGGCAGAGGTTCAGGGGACACTACAGTGGGGGGGGGGGGGGGTGATGTGAAGGGGCAGAAGGCACTGCTATGGGGGAGGGGGAGAGGACACTACTGTGGGAGGGGCAAAGTACATTACTGTAGGGGTGATGTGAAGGAATAGAGGACATTGCTATGGGGGGGGGGCAGGGGACACGTTTATGAACTTTAAAGTTGTTCTAAAGCCTGGACATTTTTTACCTTATTGCATTACCTGCAGTAAGGTAAAAAAAATATCCTGGTGTTTATATAATCCCCTCACCCATCTTTACACTTACCTGAGTCCTATCTCAATTCTGCTTTGTGCCCATATTCAGCAGCTCTCTCCACTCTCTCTGCTCACAGAGGCAGCAGCAGGGCAGAGAGCAGAGGGGTGGGTCTGTGTGTGTTAAAAATTGCACATGGGTTTGAGACCACAGTTGTGCCACCATAGGAAGCGGCTTTCTATGGAAGACCCCAGAAGATGAGGTCCCCCATAGGACCACTGGACACACATGGCAAGTAAATATCATGTTTGTTATTTTACTAAAAAAAATTACACTAACAAACACTTTAAAGCGACATTAAAGCGACATTAAGCACTTAACCACTTAACCCCCGGACCATATTGCTGCCCAAAGACCAGAGCACTTTTTGCGATTCGGGACTGTGCCGCTTTAACTGACAATTGCGCGGTCGTGCGACATGGCTCCCAAACAAAATTGGCGTCCTTTTTTTTCCACAAATAGAGATTTCTTTTGGTGGTATTTTTTTTTCAATATGGTTATTGAATATTTAAAGGGTAAAATATAAAAACAAAGATAACAAAAGGTATCATAGGTATTGTGACATACAAGCTTCCAAAATGTATTTATACAATGTAGTCATAGCAAGATGGAAAGTATTACCATGAAGCAGGAGTATCGGGCCACGGAGCCCAGCAGTCGTCAAAATGCTTACATCTCATTGAGTTAATAGCTATCAGTCTCTCAAAAGTATAGTTCCTATGGGTGGCTGTTACTATATCTGATAGGTTTAAGGCCTGACTGGATTTCCAATTTTGTAGAATCTTGGAGCGTGTCTCTAAAAGTAAGTGCGTAACCATCGGCCTCATGACATGTTGAAATTTGTCAATGTTCAGATGTAAAATCGCCAGGGCAGGGTCTGGGGACGTGAGTACACCTGTCAGGGAAGAAATGAGATGGAAAACCTGGTTCCATAAACTTCTTATATTCGGACAGTGCCAAAACATGTGAAGTAGGTTCCCCGGTTGTCCACAATTCCTCCAGCAACTAGGAGATGCGCCTGGGAAGAACTGGGCAATTCTAAGCGGGGTGTAATGCCACCTGTTTGCTAATTTGATCGTTAGTTCCCAGTGTTTGACACAGTATGAGGCCGTATGTATGGTCTTGAATGCTTGTGTCCATTGGGAGTCAGAAAAAGTGGTACCAAGGTCCGATTCCCATTTTTTCATTGCTATGGTTTTTGAAAACGTCAACCTATCCCTAAGCGTATTATAGAAGAAGGATATGCCTTTTGTGACAGGTGTGGCTGAGGAGTAGAAATGCCATATCCTGCTCGGGAGGTGTATTGTTGGTGGAGATGTAGTTCTGAGGAAGTGATTGATTCTTAAACACGTGAACAGTGTGGTATTAGTGAGGCGATATTGTGCCATAATTTGGCATGTCTATTTAAGTGTAGGGCCTGCATAAATGTCAGAGATATGTGTAATGCCTTGGTCCATCAAGTCCCTCACCTTCAACATTGGGAGTTTGACCTCCAGCAATTGTAATGGGAGTTTGTATTTCGTGTCTTGCATGTCTTGTTGATGGTGTTCCAGTAGGAACCTCCAGGCCCTCATAGAGGCCTGCACGGTAGGTGGAAGTGTAATCAGGTCCCACTGCACCCACCTATCACTCAGGAGTAGTAGTTTTAGGTCTGTAGTTACTGAAATGTCCCTTTCTAGGTCGACCCAGAGAGGCTTATCCTTCTCCAGGAACCAGTACTTGATTTGGTCCAACCTCACCGCCCAGAGATACTCATATACATCTGCCAATCCCGCCCCTCCTACTCGTTTATGGGAAGTTAGGTTGTTTCGTAAGCATCTTGCTTTTTTACTGTTCCATATGTACTTCTAACCCATAGATGTGAGTTTCTTGAGATAGTGCTGTGGTATATGGATCGGCAGTGTGCGGAACACGTACAATATTTGCGGTAATATGAGCATTTTGTATGCAGCGATTCTACCCATCCAGGATATTTCTTTTTGTGCTAAATCCCTGAATTGGTTCTCCAGTCTAGCTATGAGTGGGTATAAATTGGCTCTGACAAGCGCTGATATTCTGTTTGTAAGCGTAATGCCAAGGTAAGTGATTTTTCCCGAGCTCCAGGTGTAGGGCAGAGTAGTTTGTAACAGGGATTTAGTACGGGGAGGTACCCCCAGGTCTAAGATCAGAGACTTGGCAAAATTGACTTTGTAGTACGATACCTCCCCAAAGGACGTGAGAATGTTGTGTGCTTCTTTCAAGGATGTATGTGGGTTGGTCAGGAGCAGAATTACATCATCAGCAAACAAGTTAATAACATGCTCCCCAGAACCAAACTGAAAGCCCGTAATCCGGGTGTTCGACCTGATAGCTTCCGCTAGGGGCTCTATCATCAAGTTGAAGATGGATGGGGACAGGGGGCAACCCTGTCTTGTTCCATTGGAAATGGTAAACGTTGATGACAGAAACCCCCCAGAAAGCACCCTTGCCGAAGGGCAGGAATATAAAGCCATAATAGCATTCAATATGGGTCCCCTGAAACCAAACCTATCTAGAACTTTTTCCATATAAGTCCAGTGGACTCTGTCGAACGCCTTCTCTGCGTCTATAGACAGCAGCAGAGAAGGCGTTCGAGTTCGCTCAGCATGATGTATTATGTTAACAAGTCTCCTCGTAGCGTCGGAGGTTTGTCTCCCCCGCACAAAACCCATCTGGTCGCGTTGAATGATATGAGGGATAATATCTGTTAGTCTCTTGGCCAAGAGTTTCGCATACATTTTTGTGTTCGTGTTGAGGAGAGATATAGGCCTGAAGTTTGCCGGTGTCGTGGGGTCCTTGCCTGGTTTAGGGAGGGTTACTATATGGGCTATTAGCATTTCTCGTGGCAGGGAAGCCGAGACTGTGGCTTCATTAAAGATAGTGGACATGTGGGGAGGCAGAGTGGATTTGAATATCTTGAAGTATTCGTTGGAGAACCCGTCGGGTCCGGGTGATTTCCCAGGAGGGAGTGAGTGAATTATTTTTTCCACTTCCTGTTCTGTAATAGGGGCATTAAGTAAATTAAGCTGTTGCTCAGACAGGGAAGGAAGGTGTATCTTCCGCAGGAAAGTATTGATGGTTTCCTCGTTTGGTTGGGGGGTGTTAGGGTAGTCTCGGAGGTTATATAGTGAGCTATAATACTCTGCAAACTGGTTAGCTATTGCCTGGGGGTTGATTATTTTGTGTGTGGAAGTTTGGTTAAGCAGATATGCAATTCTTGTCTTAGTGCGAGCTGCTTTAAGCCTATTTGCCAGGTATTTTCCTGCTCTGTTAGCATTAGAATAGTAATTCAGCCTGAGACTTCTCAAATGTTTGTCGTATTGTTGAGATAGGAGTTCTCTAATTTTTTCTCTACGGGCATGTAATTTTTTTGCTAAAGGGGCCGAGGGAGATTGTTTGTTCTGAGGCCTCTATATCTCGTAATTCTGTGAGTACTGTGTTGAGACGACTGGCCTGCTTTTTTTTTTCAGTAGCCCTTAGTATGCCTCTTATGAAGGCCTTGTGCGCATTCCATATAGTAAATGGATCCGCTACCGAACCTGCGTTATCGAGAAAGTAGTTGTGTAAGTGGGTCGCTATGGTTTTTTGGTAGTGTTGATCTTGGAGGATTCTGGGATTACAGCGCCAGATGGGTGGTGAAGAGGAGACTCCCCTTTCTTTTATAGACAGTGCAATAGCTGCATGGTCTGACCATGTAATGTCATGAATTGTTGTGACTTCCACATTTTGCAAAAGCCACTTATCCAACAAAAACATATCTATGCAGGAATATGAGCAGTGTCTGTTCGAAAAAAAGGTGTAGTCCCTTTCATTCGCATGAAGGCACCTCCATGCGTCAAATAGTTCCTCCCTGTGGATCAGGGACTTGAGTGCCAAAGCTCCTTTGACCATGCCTGAGGAAGAGTCTATGGATGGATCGCTTGTAACGTTGAAGTCCCCGCATACCAGCAGGTTACCGTAGTTCAGCGCTTTTGCTTTCTTGAGGACTTTGGTTATAAAGCGTAGTTGGTGCTTGTTAGGTGCGTATAACGTGGCTATGGTGTAAGGTTTGGAGTTGATATCACCCGCCACAATAATATATCTGCCACCGTCATCCAGAACCACGTTTCTAGGTTGGAAGGAAAGAGTGTTCCTGATAGCAAGCAGGACCCCTCCGCTCTTGCCGGTAGGTGTGTAGGCTGTATATAGTCTTTATGGAAGCAGGCTGGGGCGTTGCCTAAGTGAAAGTGGGTTTCCTGCACACATAGGATGTCGGCTCCTCGCTTACGGGTTTCTTTCCACATGGAGAACCGTTTAGCAGGGTGGTTTAGACCCCGAGCATTCATTGACAGTATTTTAATCGTCATTGTGACAGAGACAGTGTATTCTGGGTGGCAGTGCTCAGGTACTCACAGTTCTTTGGTCGATCGCACCTGAGTGCCGGTAATGTGGACGAGGGTGAAAGCCTGGGTAGTCGGTCTTCGACGATGCTGGGCTTATTAAGACAGAAGCGGCTGTGTACATCACAAAAACATGGATATATGAGGGAAGAACAAAAAATGCAAAAAAAAGAAAACCAACAGAAACACTTAACAGGGTTGATTTAAGAAATGGATCCATAAAGCGATCCTTGTGCAGTCGTAGCTGCTATTGAAAAACGGGGGTGAATAGGAGAGTTAGAAGACAGTAACTCCTCCCGGTAGGAGAATGTGGCTCGGCAATTAGGCGTGAGCAAATCCACTAGTATTCTTTTTGGAGGATCTCTTGCGTGACACCACCTGCCAATCATTTTGCAACGGTTGTGGGGCGGAGGCGGAAGGTGGGAGTGCGGACTGATCCGGGAGCATACCCCATTGTCGTAGGGCAGCTAACCCTTCTTCCAATTTGGACACCGTGACAGTATTGCCATTGTGGGTGATTGAAAGCGTAGCTGGATATTTCCACTTATGGAGGATATTGTGGTTTCTCAATGCTTTGGTAATAGATAACAGGTTCCGACGATGTTGCAAAGTGTGCCTGGATAGGTCAGGTAAAAGCCTTACTGTAGCATACTGCTGAGGCATACCTCCAGGTTTACGGGACATTAGCAAGATTTGGTCCTTGATATGAAAAAAATGCACTCTTAACAGGACATCTCTCGGAGTGTCATCAGGGAGGAAGGATGGTTTGGGGATTCTGTGGATTCTGTCCACGAGGAGATCCTGAGCCGTCGCCTCCGGCAGCAACGTGGAAAATAGGGTCTGCGCAAATTGTAAGAGCTGATTAGGTGCAACAGACTCGGGAACACCGCGTAGTTTGAGGTTATTCCTCCTGGATCTGTCTTCGAGATCCGCTATTTTGTCCTTTATCCAGACCATTTCCTCCCTCTGATCTGTGTGGGCCCCAACCAGCACATTGTATGATGATGTGCACTCCTCCATTTTGGTTTCCACCTGAGTGACTCTGTTCCCCAGGGCGTGGACCTCTGCCCGACATTCTTTAAGCCCTGCGTATAGATCAGCCTGCAGGGATGATCTCAGGGACAGCAGCATGTCCTTTAGCATCGTGTCAGACAAAGGCCTGTTGTCAGTGGGAAAGTCCGTTATGGGATCCCCTCCCTGAAGCCTCTGGCCAGTGCTGTCACGCTGGGGTCCGCTTACCTCCATGTCCGGAGCGTGGTGCGGCTGTGACGGGGAGTGCCTCCTCTGCTTTGTCTTGGCAGGGCTCCGGGTAGTTGGGCTGTTTGTCCCCGACGATGAGCTGCTGATCGGAAGCAACGGGCGGGTGTCATCAGATGGGAGATCGCGTCCTCCTTGCTGCGCTCCGTGCCTGTCCTCTCGAGAGCTTCTGGCGTCGGCGCTATTTTGTTGAAACCCGCGCGCTGCTGAGGAGAAGAAGTTCTCCAATTTCTGCGGCTGAAGGGGTTTTTTCCTGTTCTTCCCCATTCGCAGATTGTGCGGCCGCGGTTCGCAGGGCAGGCGGTGGTGTTTGCGGCTGTGGATGCTGCCTGTGAGCGCTGATGGGAGCTGATTTTCTCCTGGGGATCACGGAGCTCCTAAGCTACACATCCATCTTAGGGTCCGGTCGCCACGCCCCTCTCTTTTGGTGGTATTTGATCACCTCTGTGGTTTTTATTTTTTGCGCTATAAACAAAAATAGAGCGACAATTTAAAAAAAAAAATGAATATTTTTTACTTTTTGCTGTAATAAATATCCCCCAAAAATATATAAAAAACCTTTTTTTTCCTCAGTTTAGGACGATACGTATTCTTCTACATATTTTTCATTAAAAAAAATCGCAATAAGCGTTTGTTGATTGGTTTGCGCAAAAGTTATAGCGTTTACAAAATAGGGGGTATTTTTATGGCATTTTTATTAAAATATTTTTTTTTACTAGTAAAAAATATATAAAAAAACTTTTTTTTTCCTCAGTTTAGGACGATACGTATTCTTCTACATATTTTTCGTTAAAAAAAATCGCAATAAGCGTTTGTTGATTGGTTTGCGCAAAAGTTATAGCGTTTACAAAATAGGGGGTATTTTTATGGCATTTTTAATAAAATATTTTTTTTTACTAGTAATGGCGGCGATCAGCGATTTTTTTTGGTACTGCGATATTATGGCGGACACTTTTGACACATTTTTGGGACCATTGCCATTTTTATAGTGATCAGTGCTATAAAAATGCATTGGATTACTATAAAAATGCCACTGGCAGTGAAGGGATTAACACTAGGGGGCGGGGAAGGGGTTAAGTATGTCCCTGGGTGTGTTCTTACTGTGGGGGGGGTGGCCTCACTAGGGGAAACACTGATCCTCTGTTCATACATTGTATGAACAGAAGATCAGCATTTCCCCCCCTGACAGCTCCCGGTCCCCGCTCTGTAACGAGCAATCGCGGGTGCCCGGCGGCGATCGAGCCCGCCGGGCACACGCACGGGAGTCGGGGGCGAGCGGGGGGCGCGCGCACGCGCCCTAGTGGCCACTCAAAGAGCCGCCGTATAGCTACGGGCTCTCGCCCAGGAGAGCCGACCTGCCGCTGTAGAATGACGGCGGCTGGTCGGCAAGTAGTTAAGGACCGCCTAACGCCGATATACGTTGGCAGAGCGGCATGGCTGGGCATAAGCACATACAGGTACTTCGTCTTTAAGAGCCCAGCCGTGGGTCGTGCGCGCAGCTGGCGGCGCGCTCGCGACCCGGTCCTGTGGTCCATGACCACACCTGCGGGACCCGTGGACCCGATCCCCGCCGGTGTCCCGTGATCGGGTCACAGAGCTGAAGAACAGGAAGAGGCAGGGCTGGACTGGGACAAAAATTGGGCCCTGGACTTCATCCAGACTGGCCCACTTTGACATGTCTCTCCTATGGTGGCCAGACACCCCCCCCCCCCCCCGGCCACCCAAGCCCCCTCTCCCCCTTCACTAGCCACTAGCCGTTCTACTTTATTAGAGTAGAACGGTTGGTACTGGTACTCTTATAGGCAGTACCAGTAGGGAAGCTAGACATTATTTCACCCGGGGCAAAGAATCAGTTTGGTGCTCCCACTTATGGGACAAGATTAGGCAGAAGTGAGAAACTCCCAGGCCATAGCTGTTGCATCAGCTGTCTGTCCCCTCCCCCATGCTCCTCTGTCATCCCCCCTGCTCCTCTGGTCCTCCCCCTGATTCTCTGTTCCCCCCAGGTGAGCGCTGCGGAGAGGGAGAGGAGGTAAGCTCTGCGGGGAGGGAGAGATAGAGGAGCAGAGGGGGGCGGCGGTCCGCTGTCACTGAAGCCGGCCCACTGAGCCATCGGCCCACCGGGAAACTCCCTGTAGTCCCAATGGTCAGTCCATCCCTGGGAAGAGGTAAGTGTAAACAAACATTTCCCCGTTCTTCCTAGTGAGAGTGTCACTGATCGTCTGTTTCCTGTCATAGGGAACGCCGATTAGTGACATCAGACGCCAAGCCACGCCCCCACACAGTAAGAATCACTCCCTTTGATCACACTTTACCCCTTCAGCACCCCCTACAGGTTAACCCCTTTACTGCTAGTGTCATTTTCACAATATTCAGTGCATTTTTACAGCACTGATCGCTCAAAATTGTCCCATGTGTCCGCCATAATGACGCAGTCACAATAAATAATTATGATCTCCGCCATTACTAGTAAAAAATTCCCCTATTTTGCGCAAACCAATCAATAAACGCTTATTGCGATTTTTTTTTTTACAAAAAATATGTAGAAGAATATGTATTGGCCTAAACTGAGGAAAAAAAATGTATATATTTTTGGGGGATTTTTATTATAGCAAAAAGTAAACAATATTGAATTTTTTTCAAAATTGTCTCTCTATTTTTGTTTATAGCACAAAAAAGAAAAACCACAGAGGTGATTAAATACCACCAAAAGAAAGCTCTATTTGTGGGGAAAAAAAGGACGTCAGTTTTGTTTGGAAGCCACGTTGCATGACCGCAGTTAAAGCGACGCAGTGCCGAATCGCAAAAAGGGGCCTGGTCCTTTAGCAACAAAATGATCCGGGGCTTAAGTGGTTAAAGGCTAAAAAACAAAAACAAACATGTTATACTTACCTGCTCTGTGCAGTGGTTTTGCACAGAGCATCCCCAATCCTCCTCTTTTGGGGTGCTCCACTGGTGCTCCTGACTCCTCCTCTTCAGCCAGTGCCCCCAATATCAAGCCACTTGCTCTGGGGGCACTGGTGCATGCTCGCTCCCAAGCCCTTCTCTATGCATCCATGAGACACATATGATTTTTAGTTAAAGCGGAGTTCTGAATATAAAAAAAAAAATATATATATATATATATATTAAAAGTCATCAGCTACAAATACTGCAGCTGCTGACTTTTAATAATCGGACACTCACCTGTCCCAGGGTCCAGCGATGTGGGGGAATGAGGCCACGCCCATCTCCCCCTCCTCTCCACGGCGCCAGCATTGTCACTGTGGGCGCTTGGCTGTGACTTCAAGCCACGCTGCACACTGTGACACTGTGACGTGTTCCAGATGATTTCTGAGAGGGAGGGGGGAGAGGTGAACTTCCTTCCGGCACCACATTGCCCTGGGAAGAAGTGGGAGCTGGAACCCTCTAAAAAGAGGGTTTCCACCCCCACCCCAAAAAAAATGACATGTCAAATGTGGAATGTCAGGGGGTCACCTTCCCTTAAAGCGGAAGTTCAATTTTTGGGTGGAACTCAACTTTAAAGTCACATAGAACTGTTTTTTCAATGCTTCACGGCACGCTATACTGAAGTGACACGATATTTCGCTGGTGAGATTCAGTTCACCTATGCTGTGTCCACTGAGACCACATTACACCAGTACTTGCTGCTGCAAGTGGATGCCTCTAGGCTTCATTGATATGAGCTTATGTGAGTGCAATGTTTGAAGCTGTTTTAATAGAATAAACTTTTTACAACTGTAGCATCCCCGAAGGAGCTGCTGGTTTGTTTTGGGTGGCATGTTACCTCGTGGCTTCTCTGCCGTCTAGGGGTGTATGGTGAATGTAGCAGTAAGGGAATGTCCATGACAGGTGTCTTTTTCTGTGCTCTTTATTACCCAGCCGGGTAAAAACTATAAAACTTTGTGGTGATAGAAGAGTTGAAGTAAAAGGAGAAATCGCAGATTCAGGAGTAGCAATAGGGAAACAGTCCTGCTTCCAACAACACTTAGGGGCTGATTTACTATTGTCAGTGCGCTGCGCTGGTTCATGTCTTAATTAGTGCGCCGGGTGAAGCCTTAATTAAGCGCATGAACCAGCGTAGCAGCCGGCGCATTGCAAGTAAAATGTAAAGCCGCGCCGAACTCCCTATAGAAGTCTATGGGAGAAATCAAGTGTTCATTTTAAAGGCTAATCTGCAAGTTTTGTCCTAAAAAGTGTTTGGGGACCTCAGTCCTGCCCCAGGGGACATGTATCAATGCTTTTTTTATTTTTTAAAACGGCCGTTTTTTCGGGAGCAGTGAAATTAATAATGCTTAAAGTGAAACAATAAAGTGAAATATTCCTTTAAATTTCGTACCTAGGGGGGGTGTAATATCAGCATGTGAAATAGCGCATTTTTCCCGCACTTAGAACTGTCCGCGCGAAAAATTACATTCTGAAGGAAAAAATCCATTTAAAATTCACACGCGGCAATAATGAATTGTCGGCTCCCGGCAATTCTAAAGGGATTCATTCATAAAGGAAAAAAAAAATGTATGGGGGTCCCCCAAATTAAATTACCAGGCCCTTCAGGTCTGATATGGATATTAAGGGGAACCCCGCCGTAAAAAAAAAAAAATGGCGTGGATTCCCCTGGCAAATATCCATACCAGGCCCTTCAGGTCTGGTGTGGATTTTAAGGGGAACTCCACCCCAAATTAAAAAAAAAATGGTGTGGAGTCCCCCTAAAAATCCTCACCAGACCCTTATCCGAGCACGTTGACCTGGCCGGCCGCAGAAAAGAGGGGGGGACAGAGTGTGGCCCCCCCTCTCCTGAACCGCACCAGGCCACATGCCCTCAACATGGGGAGGATGTCCCCATGTTGATGGGGACAAGGACCTCATCCCCACAACCCTTGCCCGGTGGTTGTGGGGGTCTGCGGGTGGGGAGCTTATCAGAATCTGGAAGACCCCTTTAACAAAGGGGACCCCCAGATCATGCCCCCCCATGTAAAATGGTAATGGGGTACATTGTACCTCTACCATTTCACCCCCAAAAAAAATTAAAAGTGTTAAAAATGACAGTAGCCGGTTTTTGACAAATCTTTTAATAAAATCTTCTTTTCTTCTTTCATTCGGGTTTCTTCCTCTGCTTCTTTCTTGGGTCTTCTCATCCACATCTTGCCCGACGTGTTCTTCTATCTTCTCCGTCCGTCCTTCAGCCTTCTCGTCCGCATCTTGCCCGGTGTCTTCTCCTGTCTTCTCTGTCCTTCAGCCTCCTCGTCCGCATCTTGCCCGGTGTCTTCTCCGGTCTTCTTCTCGGTCCGCCAGCCTTCTCGTCCACCTCTTTTTCTTCCCTGGACGCAGCGCTTGAATTTGAATTGGCCGCCGTGTTCCGCTCCTGGGACCCGCCCCCCTCTGAGGCCACAAGTAAACTCCTTAGAAAGTCATGTGCGTCAGAGGGGGGCGGGGTCACAGAGCGTCACACGGCGGGGGAATTCAATTTCAAGCGCGACGTCCGGAGAAGAAGAAGCCGCCGCAGCTTCCAATTGAAGTTCCCGCCGTGTCACACTCATGTGACCCCGCCCCCCTCTGACGCACATATGCCACACGCGGACTTTCATATGAGTTAACCTGTGGCATCAGAGGGGGGCGGGTCCCAGGAGCGGGAACACGGCAGGATCTTCAATTTCAAGTGCAGCACCCAGAAGATCAAGAAGATGCGGGATGAGAAGGTCGACGGACAGAGAAGAAGATGGGAGAAGACGGCAAGACGGCAAGATGTGGACGAGAAGACCCAAGAAAGAAGCAGAGGAAGAAACCCGAATGAAAGAAGAAGGACCCGCCGAAAGAAGATTTTATTAAAAGATTTGTCAAAAACCGGCTACTGTCATTTTTCACACTTTTGTCACTTTTTTTTGGTAAAATGGTAGGGGTACAATGTACCCCATTACTATTTCACACAGGGGGGGGTGGGATCTGGGGGTCCCCTTTGTTAAAGGGGTCTTCCAGATTCTGATAAGCCCCCCGTCCCGCAGACCCCCACAACCACCGGGCAAGGGTTGTGGGGATGAGGCCCTTGTCCCCATCAACACGGGGACATCCCCCCATGTTGAGGGCATGTGGCCTGGTGCGGTTCAGGAGAGGGGGGGGCTGCACTCTGTCCCCCCCTCTTTTCTGCGGCCGGCCAGGTTAACATGCTCAGATAAGGGTCTGGTGTGGATTTTTAGGGGGACTCCACGCCATTTTTTTTTAAATTTGGGGTGGAGTTCCCCTTAAAATCCACACCAGACCTGAAGGGCCTGGTATGGATATTTGGGGGGACCCCACACCATTTTTTTTTTGGTTTTTACAGCGGGGTTCCCCTTAATATCCATTCCAGACCTGAAGGGCCTGGTAATTTAATTTGGGGGGACCCCCATACATTTTTTTTTTTTTAGTTTTATGAGCAATGACTATTCTTTATAGCCATGAGTACTTTAAACTTACTTTTTTTTCACTTCAGAAATGACATCTTGTACAGGGACATGCGTGTAAACCCCCTCCCCCCCTGTATGAAATTTAAAGGAATATTTCACTTTAACCACTTCCATACCGCGCCTATTCTGGCACTTCCTGGGAAATTACTCAGGACCCCCAAACATTAAATATATTTTTTTAGTAGACACACTAGGGAATAAAGTGGCGGCCATTTTTTATTTGATTTCCAACGGTATTTGCGCAATAATTTTTGGCCCAAAAAAAAAAACGGTCCATGAATTAAAAAATAACAAAACCGTAAAGTTAGCCCAATTTTTATGGATAATGTGAAAGATGATGTTACACCGAGTAAATAGATACCAACTTGTCACGCTTTAATATTGCACACACTCATGGAATGGCGCCATACTTCGGGACATAAAAATATCCATAGGCGATGCTTGATTTTTTTTTACAGGTGACCAGTTCAGAGTTACAGAGGAGGTCTAGGGCTAGAATTATTTCTCTCGCTCTAACGCACGCGTCAATACCTCACATGTGTGGTTTGAATGGTGTTACATGCATATTCGCTTCTGAGTGCGAGCTTCTAGGGACAGGGGCGTTTTTTTTTTTTTTTTATATATATTTTTTTTTACCTCATATTTTTCTTCTTGCACTTTTTTGTCACTTTTTTTTATTTTGGATCACTTTTCTTCCTATTTCAGCTGCAATCATGTTCGTTCAGCACAGTGGTGTAGTGTATAGCACTTTGACCTAGCAGCAAAAGGGTGGCTGGTTCGAATCCCGCTCGTGACACCATCTGCATGGAGCTTGCATGTTCTCCCTGTGCCTGCGTGGGTTTCCTCCCACAATATAAAAACATGCTGTAAATCGGATCCGGTCTAAATAAGCCCTAATATGCAGTAGTATATTTAGGTTTTGTGCTGCCCTAGGCCTGACTACATTTCTGAACCTCCTAATAGAAAAATTACCCACCCCTTCCTGTCAAAGCCACACCCTGTTTTTGTATGACCCGCCCAGGAATTTTCAGGGCACACACACACACTAGTTCTGGGGGGGGGGGGCTACTGGACTCCCTTAATTTGCAAAGTTTTTCTCTCACTTCCTGTTTGGCTATGGGGCAGGAAGTGAAGGCAAATCTCCCCAATTGGACACAGATAATACAAAATAAACTGACAGGGCCTTATAACCCTCCCTCACTCTATCCAAAATTAAAGAAAATAAAAAGTGTTGATTATAGTTCTAGTTTAAGCACAAGTTTTATTGAGAGGCCTAAGAAAATATAACCATGCCAATAGGCCAGGATACAGCGTTGCTAATATGTATGAATGTGTGTGTTAGGACCACCCACAAACACCACCCAATGTTAACTAAAAAATTAGTAATTTGCAAATAAGTATTATCTGCTCATTTTTTGGGGATGTCTGCACCCCTGATAGTGACAACATTTGTGAGGTGTCTTCACCCTTTCTAATTCAAATTCATTCACTTCCTGTCACATAGCCAAACAGGAAGTGAGGGTAAAACCTTACTAATATCTTTTCTTGGGGGACACAGAGATCAATCTAAATAGTTTCCCATTATGTAAATTGCACTCTAGCATTTTGCTGTGTACACCCCAAATTATTAGGGATCTTGGACTTTGGGGTCCATTTACTAAAGGCAAATCCACTTTGCACTACAAGTGGACAAGCAAGGAAGAAAACAAAAGAACTTTGCTTCTACAGGATTGGATGTTAAAACCATCAGTGCTTCCTCTCTGATTTTCAGCAACTATGCTTGTACTTACAGAGTGGCTTTGCCTTTACTAAACCCCAAACTAAATAATAATTTGGGGCAGGGATCCTCAAACTACGGCCCTCCAGCTGTTGTAGAACTACACATCCCATGAGGCCTTGTAATGCACTGACATTCACAGACATGACTAGGCATGATGGGAATTGTAGTTCCTGAACAACTGGAGGGCCGTAGTTTGAAGACCCATGATTTGGGGTGTACACAGCAGTGCTGGAGTGCAATTTGCTTAATGGGGACACTAGTTAGATTGACCTGTGTCCCCAAGAAAAGACACTGGTAGGGTTTTAACCTCACTTCCTGTTCAGCTGTGTGACAGGAAGTGAAGCCAATTTTAAGAAAAGGGACACAAAGTTCAACCCAAAAAAAAACAAGCAGGGGTTCTAACACTCACTTGGCTTCCCTCAAACACCCACAATTTGAATAGGATTGCCTTGCGCTAGATTTAAGCACAGTGCTGTAAATCAGCACTTCAAGCCTGTCCACCAATAGCCCCCCCCCCAGGGGTTTTCCTTCATCTTGCTTTAAAAGACAGTCTGGACAGCAATTCTTGATAAGAGAAATCCACAAAACATGTCCTGTCGGGGGTACTTGAGGGCTGAGGACCACTGCAGAAAAAAGAAAATACTTACCAGTTTGTCTTTAATTTCCTTGAGATTAAACATGGCAAACATTTCATGCCTACACACCAGGAAAGAAGCTTAGACAAAAATCACACATAATTTGTTAGGCCCAAACCTATTTCAGCTGCACCTGTCAAAATATGTAGCATGAAAAAGTAACAAAAAACAAAACTTCAAAATTTTAAAGTAATTTTTATTGGTCAACAAAACAAGAAAAGCAAAAAAAGACAAACAAACAAACACACACACAAACAAAAGTACATTTCAAAAATCAAAAATAGGTTTAACGTCCCAACATCTTCACAATTTTTTTTCAAAATAAGGCCGCAGAGACAAATACATCAAAGTGAACATCATTTAAAAATAAACAAAAACCATTGGCAAAATAAAATTTAACATGCAAAAAAACACATTTCTGTTTAGCAACAGCATTCCTGCCTGCCCCTATGTGGGCAGCTGAGGACTGATCGATCCACGCTTTTTATAACATGTGCTAGTAATGAAGCAATTGAAATCACATGAACAAATTTCAGTCTCTAGTTTGGGTGACCTTGTAAGTGCTTACACCTGGTATTAACCCAACCAAGCTTCTATGAGCATCCAAGTGATTTTCACCTTTTAAAAAGAAGGGAAATTTTTTTCTAAGTGTCTGAGCAGACTCATGTAGGAACAAAGCTGCAATGGCATGAGAGCTTTTTTTTTTTCCCCTGAACTCATGCTTTCCAGCCTGAAGGGGAGGTTTTAGTGAATTATTACATTACAAAACTAAATAATAATAATTAAAATGCCCCTGTCCTTACAGACAGAAGTGAACACGCACATTTAATAATCTATTTGTGGGGAAAAAAAGGACGACAATTTTGATTGGGAACCACGTCGCACGACCGCGCAATTGTCAGTTAAAACGACGCAGTGCCGAATCACAAAAACTGGCCTGGTCATTGACCAGTAATATGGTCTGGGGCTCAAGTGGTTAAAAATTAACAAAACACTAAAGTTAGCCCAATTTTTGGTGATAATATGAAAGATGATGTTACACCGAGTAAATAGATACCTTACATGTCACGCTTTACTATTGCAAACACTCATGAAATGGGGCCAAAATTCAGTACTTTAAAATCCCCATAGGCAACCTTTTTTTTTTTTCAGGTTACCAGTTTATAGTTACAAAGAAGGTCTAGTGCTAAAAGTATTACTCTCGCTCTAACGCACGCGTCAATACCTCACATGTGTGGTTTGAACGATGTTTACATATGTGGGCGGGACTTGCGTAAATCCCGCCCACATATGTAAATACCGTTCAAACCACACATGTGAGGTATTGACGCGTGCATTTGGCACGGCGTTGCTTTAACTGACAATTGCGCAGTCGTGCGACGTGGCTCCCAAACAAAATTGGCAACCTTTTTTTTCCCACAAAGAGAGCTTTATTTTGGTGGTATTTGATCACCTCTGCATTTTTTTATTTTTTAGAGCTATAACCAAAAATAGAGCGACAATTTAAAAAAATATATATAATTTTGACTTTTTGCTATAATAAATATCCCCAAAAATATATATTCTAAAAAAAAAAAAAATTCCTCAGTTTAGGCCGATACATATTCTACATCTTTTTGGTTCCAAAAAAACGCAAATAGCGTTTATTAATTGGTTTTGGCAAAAGTTATAGCGTCTACAAAATATGGCATTTTTGTTAATTTTTATTTTTAACTAGTTATTGCGGCGATCAGCGATTTTTATCGGTACTGCGACATTATGGCGGACACATCGGACACTTTTTTGGAACCATTGGCATTTTTCTAGCGATCAGTGCTATCAAAATGCATTGCTTACTATAAAAATTACACTGGCAGGGAAGGGGTTAACACTAGGTGCGAGGGAGGGGTTAAATATGTTCCCTGGGTGTGTTCTAACTGAAGGGGGGGTGGGACTGACATGGGTAAATGACAGATCGCTGTTCATGAAGGGGAACTCCAGACCAAATAAAAAAAATGTGGGTTCCCCTCCAGGTGCATACCAGGCTCTTAGACTTGGTCTGGAACATAAGGGGTTAAACCCGCACCGAAAACCAGCGTGGGGTCTCCCCCCCCCCAAGATCCAGACCAAGCTCTTATCCCAGGCATGCAGTCTGACCGGACAGGAATGGGGGCGGGGACGTACGAGCGCCCCCCCCCCCTCCTGAGCCGTACCAGACCGCATGCCCTCAACATGGGGGAGTGTGTGCTGTGGGGGAGGGTGGAACTGCCCCCCACCCCAAAGCACACATGTCGATAGGGACAAGAGCCTCTTCCTGACAACCCTGGCCGTTGGTTGTCGGGGTATGTGGGCGGGGGGCTTATCAGAATCTGAGAGGCCCCTTTAATAAGGTGGCCCCCAGATTCCGCCCCCCACCCTATGTGAATGAGTATGGGGGTACATTGTACCCCTACCCATTCACCTGGGGAAAAAAATGTAAATAAATAAAACACCACACACATTAATAAATTAATTTATTAGTCAGCCGGGGCTCTTCTGCCGGGGCCCCCCACCACCACCCCATTAGGCCCCGGGCTTCGCCGTCTTCAGCCGGGACCCCCTTCGCCATGAGGCTCCTTGCCTATGTGAGAGGGCTCCGGGCTTCGTCGATTTCTGCCGGGGGGGGGTGCTGCTGTAGCCCCCCCCCCCGGGCTGTTTTCTGCCGGAGCCCCCTTCGCCATGAGGCTCCTTGCCTATGTGGGAGGGCTCCGGGCTTCGTCGTTTTCTGCCGGGGGGGGGTGCTACTGTAGCCCCCCCCCGGGCTGTTTTCTGCCGGAGCCCCTTCGCCATGAGGCTCCTTGCCTATGTGGGAGGGCTCCAGGCTTCGTCGTTTTCTGCGGGGGGGTGCACCTACCCCCCCTTGTCTTCTACGCCATTTTCTGACGGAGCCCCCTTCGCCATGAGTCTCCTTGCCTATGTGGGAGGGCTCCGGGCTTCGTCGTTTTCTGCCGGGGGGGTGCTGCTGTAGCCCCCCCGGGCTGTTTTCTGCCGGAGCCCCCTTCGCCATGAGGCTCCTTGCCTATGTGGGAGGGCTCCGGGCTTCGTCGTTTTCTGCCGGGGGGTGCTGCTGTAGCCCCCCCCCCCCCCGGGCTGTTTTCTGCCGGAGCCCCCTTCGCCATGAGGCTTCTTGCCTATGTGGGAGGGCTCCGGGCTTCTACGGTGTTTTCCGCCGGGGGGCGACACCCGCGGGCTTCTGCGGTGCCTTCCGCTTCTGCCTGTCTCCTCCGCGGAGCACAGGGCTTTCTTCCGCCGGAGGGCGCCACCCTCCGGGCTTCTGCGGTGCCTTCCGCTTCTGCCTGTCTCCTCCGCGGAGCTCAGGGCTTGTCTCTGCTGTCTTCTCCCTTCTCTTCCATTCGATGTTGACACGACGAGGTCTCGCGCTGGAATGCCGTGTGAGCAGTGGGCATTGACTTATATAGGGCAATGCCAGCATGTGACCTCATCCCATGTGACATCACATTCCCATCATGCCCAGGGAATGTGATGTCACATGGGTTGAGGTCACATGGTGGCATTGCCCTATATAAGTCGATGCCCGCCGCTCACACAGCATGTCAGCGCGGAACCTCGTCGTGTCAACATCCAATGGAAGAGAAGGAAGAAGACAGCGGAAAGAAAGCCCTGGGCTCCCGGAGGAGACAGGCAGAAGAGGGAACAGAGAAGAAAGAAGCGGAAAGAAAGCCCTGGCTCTGCGGGGGAGACAGGCAGAAGAGGGAGCAGAGAAAAGACCGGGGAGTTGGCGCACCCCCGGCAGAAGACGAGGAACAAGACCGGAGCCCTGGCGGAAGGCACCGGAAAGACCGGGGGATAGGCGCCATCCCCCGGCAGAACTCGCCGAAGTCCGGATGCCCCCCCCTAATGTAAAAGCTTAAATGGGGTGGGGCCCCCGGCGGAAGGCTCCGGAGAGGACCGAGGGATGGCGCCCTCCCCCGGCAGAAATCACCGAAGCCCAGGGTCCCGGCGGAAGATCGGGAAAGAAGAAACCCCCCCTTGTGAAAGAGCTAAAGAAGAAAGGGGGGGCTCCAGAGCTGATTAATAAATTATTTTATTCTGTGTGGTGTTTTTTTTTTTACTTTAAATTGTTCCCCCAGGTGAATGGGTAGAGGTACGATGTACCCCATACTCATTCACATAGGGTGGGGGCCGGCATCTGGGGGCCCCCTTATTAAAGGGGGCTCGCAGATTCCGATTAGCCCCCGCCCACAGACCCCGACAACCAATGGCAAGGGTTGTCGGGAAGAGGCTCTTGTCCCTATCGACAGTGCCCCCCCTCCCCCACAGCACACACTCCCCCATGTTGAGGGCATGTGGTCTGGTACGGCTCAGGAGGGGGGGCGCTCGCTCGTCCCCGCCCCCATTCCTGTCCGGGCCAGACTGTGTGCCTGGGATGAGGGCTTGGTTTGGATCTGGGGGGAAACCCTGCGCCGATTTTAGGCGCAGGTTTAACCCCTCACATTCCAGACCAAGCCTAAGAGCCTAATGTACCCCTGGAGGGGGACCCGCGCCGGTTTCAAGTTTGAAATTTGGCGCGGAGTTCCCCTTCATGGTCAGCGCAGGCTGAAAACAGGTCGGAGATTCCCGTGTGCCGCGTCACGCAGCGCAATCACGGGTACGCCGCTTGGTATTTACCAAGATTTTCTCAGCGTACTGACACGGCGCATGGGAAGCTCTGAAATTTCTCTCTACGCATGCCCAGTATGCAAATGAACCTCCAGAGGTTCAGGCGCACTGTGCAAGCATACGGGGATCTGTTTACAAAAAACACTTTCACTTTCAATTCGGCCCGCCAAACACATTCAAACACATGTCACTACACTTCCCCTGCATCACCCCCCTCCCTCCCCTAATAAACTCCCACCCGAACCCCCGCAATTTACATTTCAATGTGCCGGGCGCACTGAGCACTTTAGTAACTATTGAAATACACTGCACTAGCAGCGTATTTCTTTAGTAAATGTCAAAACGGCTGCTACTCCTGCTTTTACTCCATGAGTCATGGAGTAAAGGCTTGGAAAATCAGCCCCACAGTCTTCTTCGCCACTCCAGCCGGAGTGGGTATAGTGTACCTGGACAGGCCTCTCTCACTGACCTGGCAGCCAGAGTATCACTCGGAACTTAGAGGAAAACTTAGAGGAACTTAGAGGAAAAGTCTCTGCCACAGACCCTCCTTAGGATTGAGGTAGCGGGGATAATCCTCCTTAATAGACTTTGCCCTGGATCTCCTTCAGGTAGTTTGCAGGTTACCGACTGATCGGTGACCACTCGAAGAAGACCCAGACCAATGGCGTCTGTCTCATAAATACCCTCCCCCAGTTTGCACAGCGAGGAGAAACCCTCCTGATAGGCTGCTGGGGAAAAGCACCCACCTCGACTCCACTGCTGCCACCTATCGTCCTGGGGTGGGAATAGCACCCCAGGAATAAGCCCACAGCACAGCCAAGCTGAGACAGAGACCCAAGTTGAACAGCTTAACTGGATCAGAGCCAACTAACTCTCTGATGCCCCTCTAAATTTAACAAAGCACCGGTACTTGGAAGTAACCAGGCGCTACACACTCCCCCCACTTAAATAGACACTGTCCTCAGTGTCCCAACAAACTGGTGTTCAAGCCCGAACACCTGACCTGAGTTGATTTAACAGTAAAAGAAAGAAATAGAAAAGAGAGAAAATTTTTAAAAATATAAAACATTACTTTGTACAATTATTCACAGTGATGCATTATGACATTACACATTCCTGACTATCTATCCTGCCCCATTCTCCGACAGTTTTGATAGATGATCAATAACCTGAAAACAAAAATGGAAGAACATACACAAAATATACATTAATATACATCTAAAGTCACTGGCCCAGATTCAATAAGATTTGCACGATATTTGCGTGGGAGCAGGGCAACGATTTTGCCCTGCGCCCACGCAAATATTTTGTAGCAGTAGCTCCGTGACTTGCGAGGGCGCACCGGCAAATTTGCCCGGCGTAAGCGCGCGCAAGTTAAATGATCCCGCTGGGGGCAGGAATCATTTAAATTAGGCGCGCTCCCGCGCCGAGCGTACAGCGCATGCTCCGTCGGGAAACTTTCCCAACGTGCATTGCGGCAAATGACGTCGCAAGGACGTCATTTGCTTCAAAGTGAACGTGAATGGCGTCCAGCGCCATTCACGAAGCACTTACGCAAACGACGTAACATTTGAACGTTGCGACGCGGGAGCGGCGGTATACTTTAGCACAGGCTGCCCTTGCTATTAGAAAGGGCAGCCTTGCGCTAAAGTAGCGCAAGATTGTGAATCAGTGGTAGTATGCAATTTGCATACTACACGCTGATACACAATGGGAGCGCCCCCTAGCGGCCCCCGCAAGAATGCAGCCTAAAATCTGCGAGGCATAAGAGCCTTATGCCGCGCAGATTTTAGGCTGCAGCCGGTGTAAGGAGGTTCCTGAATCAGGAGCACTCGTTACACCGGAGCAAGTAAGCAATTGCGCCGTGTAACTTATGGTTACACGGGCGCAATTGCTTCTTGAATCTGGGCCACTGAGGGTGAAATTGAAGCTGCACCTCTGCCAACTAAGGCGAAGCCTCCTTTTCTCCCAAAGAGACACATCTAAAATAAGTGCTAAGATTTTCTCAAACTGCAAGGGCTTAGGAGAAAATATATATACAAGTTATTCTTTCTGCAGTGGTAGAAGTTGCAGAACACTGCCCCTAGCGGTCAGTGCGCTGGTACTACCAACATAAGGCAGTCCATACTCAAATTAGAGCAATCAGAGAGGGAAAAAAACTTTTCTTCTTCTTTCCTTTTTCTTGCCGTGATGAAACCGCCAGGACCCTAATCTTACTAACTCATCATTATATCCCCTGAAGTTCTGCACATAAAGCCAAATGTGGATCCGGAGGAAAAATTAAAACAAAAACTGAAAAGGGGTGATCGCTCCCGTCCATGATTTCCTCAATAGCAGCAACAAAAAAATGACACTGTAGGTATTAATCCTACAAGTAAAATCTAGGATCCGGCAAAGTGACAATGTCCCCTTGGTCATTCATTGTGGTAATTGAATAAACTCTTGATGACCACTCGGTCTATCAATTTCCCACCTACAACAGTCATGGGGGTATCATAGCCTGTACAAATGTGCTCCTGACATGCCATGGCCACTTATAACAGTTCATGGAATTTCAAGTGTTAGTGTTGATATCTTTCTCTTGTAAGGTTTCTCTGACCAATTCAGTGGCGGCCTGTCCATAGGGGGCGCAGGGGCGCCGCCCCCCCAAAGCTACTCATCAACCAAAAAAAAAAAAAATGAAAAAAAAAAATGTCATTTTTTTTATAACATGTCCCTTTAAGTGTGTGTGTGGGGGGGCGGAGCGCCGGCCACAGAGGTGCTGTGGGAAGCATGATGTCATCGAAATCGTGAGATTGGGCAAGCAAATCTATCGGCTGGCTTTTATACTGCCCATGGAGCGCAAAGCTCCGTGCTCTTACAACCACTCTGTGCTGGATGTGTCCTGTTGGTGGTTAGTGATTGGCTGATCCATAGGACTTAGGGCGGTGCTTTTATCGAACCAGCCAATCACTTCCGGTTTTCTCAGTGACTCATCCTGGCAAGTCTGAACATGAGAGGATTTCGGCCGGTGATCGGGACATCTCACTGAGCTGCTACCGTGTTTCCCCGAAAGTAAGACCTACCCCGAAAATAAGACCTACCCCGATTTTCAGGAAGGGCTGCAATATAAGCCCTACCCTGAAAATAAGCCCTAGTTTTTTTTTTTTTCATTCAAATTTATGTTTATTTTCAATAAAAGTACATACATTTGTACTAAAACAGCAGTATACAATTTAGTAATACACAGTAAATAATAAATCCAATGCATTGTTTTACATAGAAGATGTTCTTGTCATAGAAACTGACTATCATATACAACCATATCATATGCTATCACCATACGGTGAGAGTATAACCGATTGTAATAGATAATAGAAAAGCTAGGTATAACCAATAATTTATAATTAAATAAATAAAAGGATATTTCCATATATTATATAATTCCTCAGACTTATTGTCGTCACACAAAAAAAAAAAAAAAAAAAAAAAACCATGTGTGTACTGGGTTTAATTTCATGGAGCGAACAAAGGGCAGGATTTCTGTATAACCAAGACCTCTCTGACACCCCCACTGGGAACAGTCTGTGTCCAAGAGGTTAAGCAAATCCTTAAATCCCCCTTTCCTCCCTCCAATAACTATCACCAATACCCACCAGTAACTGTAAATATATATTTTCAATACCCTTAACATACCTAACATCCCCAAAAATTTGGTGGAATCTTTAGATAACTCAAACATATGCTAATACAAATGTTTATATATATCTTTTTTTTTTTTTTTTTTTTTCTAAACATATCACTCTGAGAGTGAGAAATAACAAGGATGTTATCCTCGTGTAAAAGACAAAATTATCAAATCAAATAACAATCAATGAAAAGAGAAAAAGAGAAGAAAAGAAAAATAAAAAGAAGGTCAGAGGAAAGTAAAAGGAAAAAGAGATGGCAGCCTGCCTGCCAACGAACTACATCGTCTTATGGATATAAATATCACCACAGCCTTTATGGGATAAAAGATATTCCCATAAATTTCATCCACGGTTCCCATATTTCATGGAAAAGAGTAGACATATCCAACATGGAACAGACCCTCTTTTCTTGTTCCATAATCCATGTAACCTTTTGTTTCATATACCGGATGGAGACAGTAGATTTTTTCCACGCAGCTGCAATTGTGATCCTGGCACCTGTCAGAATGTATAGGATGAGTTTTCTAATAACCTTGGAGGTTTGGGGTAACATCCCGTGAAGTAAAGCGATAGTGGGGGATTGATGCAAATTACAGCCTGTGACACGTCTTATTATGTTGAACACCTTATTCCAGTATCCACGTATTTTGGGACATTCCCACCATATATGTATCATAGACCCCAATCCCTGACAACCTCTGAAGCAAAGGGGCGAAGTTGACGGATACATGGAAGCCAGTTTAACGGGAACCAGATACCACCTAGTGTAAATTTTAACATTAGCCTCTACAAGGGATATATTCACATATCCTTTAATGGATCTAGAATAATTACTGCACCAGTCAGATAAATCCCAGTTGATATTAAGTTCCCTTTCCCATGCCAGCATATGAGGTAATTTGTTGTAGTTATTAGCAAGCGATTGATATATGATTGAAATATTCCCCTTCCTGATTAAAATAAGCCCTAGTTTAAAGTGTCAGGGAAATACTAGAGTCCACTCTATTACTGTATTGTATAGTGTAGTTGTACCTTTTGGTATAGCGCTGACCTCCCTCTGCTCTCAGCTGTACTCGCGCTGTTATCTTCCAGTCTCCTCCCAGCGGGGATCGCGGTCTCTCCTCCCTCTGCATTCCTTAGAGATGTGAAGAGACTTTTGGCGGGCCACGGAATCACCAAGCAGCGCTCAGCTGATGTTACGCTGATCTGCTTTTCTAAAAGCTGTCAGGAGGAATGTCGGGCCCCCCTCCCTCTGCATTCCTTAGAGCTGAGATAAGGGCTCCGACTGGCAACGAAAATGCCGAGCAGCGATCAGCTGATGTTACGCCGATCTGCTCCTCTGAATGCTGTTGGGTGGAATGTCGGGCCCCCCTCCCTCTGCATTCCTTAGAGCTGAGATAAGGGCTCCGACTGGCAACGAAAATGCCGAGCAGCGATCAGCTGATGTTACGCCGATCTGCTCCTCTGAATGCTGTCGGGTGGAATTTCGGGCCCCCCTCCCTCTGCATTCCTTAAAGCTGAGATAAGGGCTCAGACGGGCAACAGAATAGCTGAGCAGCGATCAGCTGATATCATCTCTTCTGCAAGCTGTCAGCGAGGGATATCGGGCCCCCCTCCCTCTGCAGTGCTTGAAGAGAGCTTCCAAGGGTTACAGATGTTCCCAGCACTAAGAAGGTATGTTGTACAATTTGAATTCCAGACATACACATAATGCAATATGCAGTGCTGTAAGTTTTAGGAATTTCCACAGGGGATTTCTGAGAGGCAGGGGGGAGACAAGATAGAATAAGACCTACCCCGATAATAAGCCCTAGTGTGTTTTTGGGTAACAAAATTAATATAAGACCCAGGCTTATTTTCGGGGAAACACGGTAGCAGGTAATTAAGCAGAGAACTCTTGTGTTGTGCTCTCAGAATGTGCAGCAGTTTCCCGAGAAGCTTTTACCACATTTCCTGGGGACAGTAATCTTGATGGGGCTGTTAGTGTTATTACACATCTCCAGTATGTGTAACACGAGGGTTCCCAGCTCTGCGACCTCCTAGAGTCATGCAGCTCATGCTGTGTATAGGTCTTTATTCTCTCATCTCTCTTCTATATCTCTCTCTTTCTATTCTAAATCTATCTATCTATCTTTCTATCTATCTATCTATCTATCTATCTATCTATCTATCTATCTATCTATCTATCTATCTATCTATCTATCTATCTATCTTTCTATCTATCTATCTATACAGTATAGCTATCTATCTATCTATCTATCTATCTATTTCTATCTATCTATCCATCTATCTATTCTATATCTATCTATTTCTATCTATCTATCTATATCTATATATTCTATATCTATATCTATCTATCTATCTATCTATCTATCTATCTATCTATCTATCTATCTATCTATCTATCTATCTATCTATCTATTCTATATCTATCTATTCTATATCTATCTATTTCTATTTCTATCTATCTATTCTATATCTATCTATTTCTATCTATCTATTCTATTTCTATCTATCTGTCTATCTGTCTATCTGTCTATCTATCTATCTATCTATCTATCTATCTATCTATCTATCTATCTATCTATCTATCTATCTCTCTCTCTCTCTCTCTATCTATCTCTCTATCTATCTCTCTATCTATCTCTCTATCTCTCTATGGCCCAGATTATCGAAGGCGTTACGACGGCGCAACACCATTAGCGCCGTCGTAACTCCTCATCTGGCCCCGGGTATCTATGCGACTGATTCTTAGAATCAGTTGCGCATAGGTACCCATTAGATCTGACAAGCGTAAGGCTGTTACGCTGTCAGATCTTAAAAGTAATTTTTTTTCCCGCCGCTAGGTGTCGCATCGTCGCTTTTCCCCGTCGTCTATGCAAATGAGGTAAGTACGGCGATTCCCGAACATACGCGAGGTCGACGCAGCGAATTAACGTCGTTTGCATAGCGTACCCGACACGTAAGGTTGCCCCTGCTATTAGCAGGGGCAACCAATGTTAACTATGGCCGTCGTTCCCGCGTCGAATTGAATCAAAATTATGTCGTTTGCGTAAGACGTCCGTGAATGGCGCTGGACGCCATTTACGTATACATCTAGGCAAATGACATCGGGGCGACGTCATTTAGCGCAATGCACGTCGGGTAATTTACCCGACGGAGCATGCGCAGTACGCTCGGCGCGGGAGCGCGCCTAATTTAAATGGTGCCCGCCCCATTTGAATTGGGCGGGCTTGCGCCGAGCAATCTAACGATACACCGCCGCAAGTTTACAGGTAAGTGTTCTGAGAATCAGGATTTAAACCTGTAGACCTGCGGCGGTGTAACGTTAGAGCTCATACATTACGCTGCCCAGGAGCAGCGCTAATGTATGAGAATCTGGGCCTATATATCTATCTATTATATCTCTATCTATTCTATCTATCTCTCTATATATCAATCTATTATATCTCTATCTATCTATATCTATATCTATCTATCTATCTATCTATCTATCTATTTATTATCTATCTATCTATCTATCTATCTATCTATCTATCTATCTATTCTATATCTATTTATATCTATTCTATCTATTCTATATCTATAGCTAGCTATCTATTCTATATCTATCTATCTATCTATCTATCTATCTATCTATCTATCTATCTATCTATCTATCTATCTATCTATCTATCTATCTATCTATCTATCTCTATCTATCTATTCTATATCTATAGCTAGCTATCTATTCATTCTATCTATCTATCTATCTATTCTATCTATCTATTCTATCTATCTATTCTATCTATTCTATCTATTCTATCTATTCTATCTATCTATTCTATCTATCTATTCTATCTATTCTATCTATTCTATCTATCTATCTATCTATTCTATCTATCTATTCTATCTATCTATTCTATATCTATAGCTAGCTATCTATTCTATATCTATAGCTAGCTATCTATTCTATATCTATAGCTAGCTATCTATTCTATATCTATAGCTAGCTATCTATTCTATATCTATAGCTAGCTATCTATTCTATCTATCTATTATATATCTATTTCTATCTATTCTATATCTATAGCTAGCTATCTATTCTATATCTATAGCTAGCTATCTATTCTATCTATCTATTCTATATCTATTTCTATCTATTCTATATCTATAGCTAGCTATCTATTCTATATCTATCTATCTATCTATCTATCTATCTATCTATCTATCTATTCTATCTATTCTATATCTAGCTATCTTATATCTATCTATATATAGCTAGCTATCTTATTCTATATCTATAGCTAGCTATCTTATTCTATATCTATAGCTAGCTATCTTATTCTATATCTATAGCTAGCTATCTTATTCTATATCTATAGCTAGCTATCTTATTCTATATCTATAGCTAGCTATCTTATTCTATATCTATAGCTAGCTATCTTATTCTATATCTATAGCTAGCTATCTATTCTATATCTATAGCTAGCTATCTATTCTATATCTATAGCTAGCTATCTATTCTATCTATCTATTCTATATCTATTTCTATCTATTCTATATCTATAGCTAGCTATCTATTCTATATCTATAGCTAGCTATCTATTCTATCTATCTATTCTATATCTATTTCTATCTATTCTATATCTATAGCTAGCTATCTATTCTATATCTATAGCTAGCTATCTATTCTATATCTATAGCTAGCTATCTATTCTATATCTATAGCTAGCTATCTATTCATTCTATCTATCTATCTATTCTATCTATTCTATCTATCTATTCTATCTATCTATTCTATCTATTTCTATCTATCTATCTATCTATCTATCTATCTATCTATCTATCTATCTATCTATCTATCTATCTATCTATCTATCTATTCTATATCTCTGTCCGTCTGTAAGCCCAATCATGGGTGAGTGACGTTGGGGGGGGGGGGGTGGTTGTGATTTTGTTTGCGCCCCCCTAAAAAAATGGAGCACCAGCCGCCACTGTATTGGACAGCAGTTGATCTACAAATTCTTACTTTATTCATCTGTCTTCATCACACCAGCTGGGCCATTCTTTTGGTATACCTCCCCTGCCATGTGTTGTAGTCTGTGTCCTCTGCACATTGTGCAACTAACGTAAAGCTGGTGTTTCTCATATTTACTCCTAGAAGCAAGGATCTGCTCATATTAATACTACAGGCAGGGTATATTGCTGCAAGTACTTTCACGTGGTGTACTGTCTGTGTCCTCTACAGTGTGCACCTAAAGCTACGTGGTGTGTGTACTGTCTGTGTCCTCTGCACATTGTGCACCTAACGTAAAGCTGGTGTTTCTCATATTTACTCCTAGAGGCAGGGATCTGCTCATATTAATACTACAGGCAGGGTATATTGCTGCAAGTACTTTCACATGGTGTACTGTCTGTGTCCTCTGCAGGTCATTCCTATGTCTGGAAGGACAACAAGGAGAGGCAGAGAGTCACAAGCCAATAAAAGAGGGCAAGCAGGCTCTGTGTCTATAGGCAACAGTGCTGGTCGTGGACACGGTGCATCCTCATCAGCACGTGGCCGTGGGACAAGCTCATCCTTTTTTCCGGCAGCTGGCCGTGTTGAGCCACAATATGCCGAAGACATGGTAGAGTGGATGGCCAAGCCATCCTCATCCTCCTCATCCTCTCTCACCCAGGCTCAGTTTACTTTGTCTGACAAAGCAGCTGCCAACGCGGCCTCTTCCCTCTGCTCAATGACATCAGTCATTCTTTCCCTAGCCCCACCATGTCCTCCTAAAGAGTCCCCCGAACTGTTTGACCACAGTATTGGGTACATTTTGAAGGCTCCGATGATGGTATACAGCTAGAGGAAGTCAGTAACGTGAGTGCAGAGAGAGGGGGTGCCCAAGAAGGACAGCAAACTAGCAGTCATGTTCCCCCAGCTGCAGCATACTGCCAGGTTTTCTACAGTGATGAGGAGGGAGGGGATGATGAGGTCACTGACTCTACGTGGGTGCCTGATAGGAGAGAGGAGGAGGAGGAGGAGAAGGAGGCACATCTCCAACGAGGCAGGATGCCCTCCAGGGGCCAGCTTAAGGGCAGCACACAGACTACATCACACTGCAGAGCTACGCATGTGCAGGGAGGTGCTGTCTCTCAGCGTTATTCCAAAAGTTCTTTGGTGTAGGCCTTTTTTGAGACGAGTGCATCAGATCGCACCGCTGCTATTTGCAACATATGTCTCAAGCGTATCTCGCGTGGCCAAAACATCACCCGCTTGGACGCCACATGCTTGACCAGACATATGTCGACCTGCCATGCAGTTCGTTGGCAAGCGTACCTCAAAGACCCACACCAAAGAACAAAAGCAGACCTCTCCTTGCTCCTCATCAGCTGGGATCTCCAACCCCACTATACCCTAAGTCCTCTCTGAAGCCTGCACTAATAGAACTGAAGGTGTAGAATTAGGTGTGTCACAGCCAAGTACTTGCGGGCAATCTACTATCGGTACACCGATGGCAGATTGTACCAGGCAAATTTCCCTGCCCCACCTGCTGCAGCGCCGAAAGAAGTTCTCTCCCAGCCATCCAGATGCCCAGCGGTTGAATGCTAGCTTAGCTAAATTGCTAGCACTTCAATTGCTGCCTTTTCAGTTAGTGATTCTGTCCCCTTCCGTGAGTTTGTGGAATGTGCGGTACCTCAGTGGCAAGTTCTCAAACACCACTTTTTCTCATGGAAGGCGATTCCGGCTCTCTACCGCCATGTGGAAGGCAATGTCCATGCCTCGCTGGACAGGGCAGTCAGTGGTAAGGTGCATATTACCGCTGACTCATGGTCCAGCAGGCATGGACAGGGATGTCACCTATCTTTCATGGCGCATTGGGTGACTCTGCTGGCAGCTGGGAAGGACGCAGGACAAGGTACAGTAGTGTTGGAGGTTGTTCTGCCACCACGTCGCCAAACTGCTACTACTGGTTGTGACACACCTCTCTCCTCCACCCCCTCCTCTTCTTCTTCCTCTGTGGCCTCTTCCTGTGCTGATGTGTCCTCAGAACCAGTGGTGCTCTATAGGGGGACAGGAGCCACACTGGGCCAGAGGTTCTGTCAGCTCTGCAGGGGCAGGCTCAGAGGTGGTTGACGCCACGCCAGCTTAAGCCAGGAATGGTGGTTTGCGACAATGGCACCAACCTCCTCTCCGCCCTGCGAAAGGGACAACTGACCCATGTGCCCTGTTTTGCTCATGTCCTTAACTTGGTGGTGCAGCGGTTCTTGGGCAGGTACCAGGGCTTACAGGATGTACTGAAGCAGGCCAGGAAAGTCTGTGTGCATTTCCAAAGGTCATGTAATGCCAGTGCTCGGCTGGCAGACCTCCAATAGGGATACAACCTGCCCAAGAACCACCTAATCTGTGACATGACCACCAGGTGGAACTCTACGTTGGCTATGCTGCAGCGGCTGCACATGCAGCAGAGGGCCATCAATGAGTATCTGTGCCAATATGGCAGCAGGACAGGGTCAGGGGAGCTTGTTTTTTTCCCCATGCCAGTGGGCCATGATCAGGGATGCATGCACTTTCCTGTCACCATTTGAGGAGGCCATGAGGATGGTGAGCAGTGACAGTGCATGCATCAGTGTGTAACGCTATTAGCGTTAATTTGGGTACTAGGAGCGCAGCTTTACCTACTATGACAGCTGCGCTCCATTCACATAGACATCCGCGTCACTTCCGGTACGCGGACGTCTGCGCTCCACGCTGGAACGCGGAAGTGCGTTCCAGTGTGCGGCGCTCGGCGTGCATGGGAGACCGGGCTATTTAAACCTCCAGCACTGGCGACAGGTTGTTGGAATATTCCTGTTGGACCCTGTCGCCACCTGGAGACCCTCCACCAACTCACACCAACCTTGAAGTTCACTTGTGGGATACTTGGATCCAGATCTTATTTGCTATACTAGATAGAAGGACCACCAGCTATACACCTGTGCTTATTTTCCCAGTCTGGACTACCTCCTAACCGCAAGTATATAGAGTATATTACTGCATATTGGGATTACCATCTACTCCTGTGCAAACAGACCTGGTCCACACTACTTCTTAAACTGCATAAGCATATAGAGCATATTACTGCATATTGGGATTACCATCTACTCCTGTGCAAACAGACCTGGTCCACACTACTTCTTAAACTGCATAAGCATATAGAGCATACTACTGCATATTGGGATTACCATCTTCTCCTGTGCAAACAGACCTGGTCCACACTACTTCTTAAACTGCATAAGCATATAGAGCATATTACTGCATATTGGGATTACCATCTTCTCCTGTGCAAACAGACCTGGTCTACACTACTTCTTAAACTGCATAATTATATAGAGCATATTACTGCACATTGGGATTACCATCTACTCCTATGCAAACTGACCTGGTCCACACTACCTCTTTAACTGCTTGTGTTTAAAGACTATTTTGCCATACAGTTAGTGTTGCTACCCATAGTCTGGACTACCTTCATCTCTCTCTTTCAGAAATACATATTAACTGTTGAGATACTTGCTCTAAATATATTGAGGTTTGCTTCTATATGTTATACCAGGAGTGCTAATTTCCTACATGACTCAAGTCCACTACCTATATATTCAGAAAGCACTTACTAAAGACTTATCCTTGTCATTTCTCTAGACAAAGGTTACTACATAGTTTAACAAGTATTAAACTATTACTACATGTTTTGCTCCAATCAGAGGATATGATGATATAGACCCCATACTCTTATAGTTCAGTGAGAGTGAGCTGGTGGTTAATTCTGATAGGCCTCTACAGCTGGAGTCTAAACTTGAGACAGAGTGTTCTCAGAATCAGGGTCGTAACACAGTGACACTGTCCCTGTTATTCATCTGTTGGGGGACACGCTGCGTGGAATAATGGACAGGGCCCTTGAGGCAGAACAGAGGGAGGAAGAGGAGGACCTCCTTACCTCTCAAGGACCCCTTTATCCAGACAGTGTTCCTGCTTGCCCGCCTATCACACAGGAAGAGGAAGAGGAGGAAGAGGAGGAGGAGGAGGAGGAGGAGGAGGAGGATTGTGTCAGCATGGAGGTGGAGCCTAGCACTCAGCATCAGCAGCAGTCTTCAATTACAGTCCCAAGAAACCCATGGACTTGTACGTGGCTGGGACGAGGTGGCTGCGGATCATGTAGTCCTCAGTGACCCAGAGGACTCTGCACCGAATGCCTCAGCAAACCTACGTTGTATGGCCTCCCTGATCCTGCAAAGCCTGCGGAAGGATCCTCGTATTCATGCTATCAAGGATAGGGATCATTACTGGCTGGCAACCCTCCTTGATCCACGTTACAAGAGTAAGGTTGCAGACTTTATCTTGCTGGCACAGAGGGAGCAGAAGATGAAACATCTTCGGGAGGCCTTGCAAAAAGGTCTGTGCAACGCGTTCCCAGAGACTAGGAGGTTACAAAATCCTGGTCCTGGACAACATGTTGCTGATGCTTTGGTCAGTCACAGAAGGAGCAGTGGAGAAGGTGGCCGTCTGACCGATGCGTTCAGACAATTTTTTAGTCTGCAGCCCCAAGGTATGACTGGTTACAGCAACCATCGCCAGCGTCTGTTTTACATAGTTCGGGAATACCTAGGGGCAAGATCAGACTTGGACACCTTTACAAATGAAAATCCTCTGGTTTACTGGGTCTTGAGGATAGATCACTGGCCAGAGCTTGCACAGTACGCAATTGAGCTACTGGCTTGTCCTGCATCCAGCGTTCTTTCAGAATGCACATTCAGTGCTGCTGGAGGCTTTGTAACCGATCACAGGGTGCGCCTCTCCACCGACTCGGTCGATCGACTGACCTTCATAAAAATGAATCAGGCTTGGATTTTTTTTGAAATGTCAGATCCCTTCAAGACTACCTATGCTGATGCTAAGTGACTATCCTTTTCCTCCTCAATTATCATGCTGATAAGCTTGTAAAGAAAATTTTTGGCCCTAGGCACTGCCACCAGTGGCTAAGGCCCAATTTTTCTGCCCCTGTTTAACAGGGGTATGTAATTCCAATTCTTTATGTAATACTTTGCAGCGGGCTCATTCCTGCGCTCCAACTAGAGTATCTGTGAGGGGTTGCAGTGTTGTGGCACCAGCACCACCACCAACAAAGGCCCGATTTTTCTGCCCCTGTTCAACAGGGGCATGTAATTACAGTTCTTGATCTAATATTTCACAGCAGGGCCCATTCCTGTGTCCACCAAGAGTTACTGTGAGGGCTTAGAGAGTTGTGGCACCAGCACCACCAACAAAGGCCCAATTTTTCTTCCCCTTTTCAACAGGGGCATGTAATTACAATTCTTGATCTAATATTTCACAGCAGGGCCCATTCCTGCGCCCACCAAGAGTAACTTTGAGGACTTACAGTGTTGTGGCACCAGCACCAGTGCCTAAGGCCCAATTTTTCTGCCCCTGTTTAACAGGGGCGTGTAATTACAATTCTTGATCTAATATTTCACAGCAGGGCCCATTCCTGCGCCCACCAAGAGTAACTGTGAGGACTTACAGTGTTGTGGCACCAGCACCAGTGCCTAAGGCCCAATTTTTCTGCCCCTGTTTAACAGGGGCGTGTAATTACAATTCTTGATCTAATATTTCACAGCAGGGCCCATTCCTGCGCCCACCAAGAGTAACTGTGAGGACTTACAGTGTTGTGGCACGAGCGCCCAATTTTTCTACCACTGTTCAACAATGGCATGTAATTACAATTCTTGATATACTAGTTCACACAGCAGGGCTTTCCAGCGCCCACCAAGACTAACTGTGAGGGCTTACAGTGTTGTGGCAACACCAACACCTAGACCCCAAATTTCTGCAGAGTATATACGGCAGGCCCCTACTTTCAAACATCCAACTTACAAACGAATCCTACTTGCAAACGGAAGGAGACAACAGGAAGTGAGAGGAAATCTACCCCTAGGAAGGGAAATTCTCTTCTGTAAGAGGTGTCTCCTGTCCACTGATGCTTTATCACCAATCCTTGTTTCACTAAAAAACCCAAATTTAAAAAAAATCATTTGTCATTGGGACAGAAAGTGAATTGCAATATTCTGAACAGATGCACACAGACAGCAAAACAAATGTTACAGGGGTGATAACCCTTCTCTATGTTTTCAGAAAGGCTTAAACATTGATTTTATGGCTGGAGTTACAATTTAAAGAAGCACCAGTTCAAAATTACAAACAGATTCTACTTAACAACAAACCTACAGGCCCTGTCTTGTTTGCACCGCCTGTATACTGCTGTTAAAAGTATATAGGGCCAAAGGGGCTGGTAATGACCTGGGGGGAGGCGGGCGGGGAAACTCATGCTATTTTTCTCAATGGTTTTCATCCATATTGCAGGGACCAGACATTACATTAAAGCCGCAAGCAGTTTTAAATTACTTTTTTCTTATAGTGATCTCATTTTGTGCAGGAACAGTTCTAAACATGTGCCACATCACAGGCATACTATAGACACCCAGCAGGTATGATATTTAAAGGAATTTTTCATTTTTTTTTCACTTTAAGCATCATTAAAATTAATGCTCCAGAAAAAACAAACATTTTTAAAACTATTTTTACATTGATACATGTCCCCTGGGGCAAGACCCGGGTTCTCAAACCCGTTTTACGACAATAACTTGCATATTAGGCTTTAAAATTAGCACCTTTTTTTTGACAAATCCTTTATTAAAAATGAAGAATGTACCCGTCGTAGCTCCAACATGTCTTATTTCTCCGATTCTGCCACCGATGTCTTAAATCATTGTGGAGCCACCATGTTGAGGGCATGTGGCCTAGTATGGTTCAGGAGGGGGGGGGGGCGCTCGCTCACCTCCACCTTTTCCTGGACTGCCAGGCTGCATGCTCAGATAAGGGTCTGGTATGGATTTTGGCGGGGACCTTGTACCGTTTTTTTGTGTGGGGGTTCCCCTTTAAGGGCCATACCAGACTCAAAGGACCTGGTATGAATCTGGAGGGGGGGACCCACTTTTTTTTTTATTTCAAATGTTTTATTGAAATTTTTCAAGTGTACAGGAATGCAAGTACAATAATAAGATGTAAAAGACAGTATAGAAATGGCAACGTACCCAAATTGAGCAATAACATAGTAATAGGCTCGCACCTCTCACAGTGCGTACATTCCAGTTTGAGACAGGAGAATCAATGGATAAGTTGAACACATAACATACTGGTAGTAAGTTGCAGCAGTAACAGCATGCATATGTAGCATCAAGAAGGGAGCAGAGAGGGGGAAGGGTAGGGAAGGTAAAAGGGGAGGAGGGAGCAGGTTAGAGGGGGGGGAGCACCATCAAGAGACCATAGTATATGTCATGAATTTATCACTTGTTGTATTTGTTTGTGTACCAAAGAGTCCACGGATTCCAGAGGTTGATTAACTTAGGATAGTTTCATAGGTATAGTGAGTTTGTACTAAGGTGACTACTTCTGTGAGTCTAGGGGCATCTTTCGTTTACCATATTTTTTTTTTTTAAATCAAAAAAATGTTTTATTGTGCCAAGAATAAAAGAAATTCAGATACAATAATATAAATCAGCATACATGAGAAATACACAGAGTATCATCACTGAAAGGCAGGTAGCGTACACATGTCAGCATTAAGGCACAAGAAAGGTACAAAAACCATACATTGTAATAACGAAAGTAACACTGGGTCGGGTAGGCAAAAAGAAAACGCCTTGCCCTCCACTAGACCAAACACTAGGCCAACGGGCCTTATAGAAATTCTGCACTGCACAGTCTGCCCAGTCATTCTGAACCCTCGCCCACCAATAATGAAATCTCACGAGTCCACAGTATAATGCCCAGTAGTGTAAATATTGCCATTCACGAGCAGGCATTAAGCCCTGGGGGAGAGTACCACCTACATCTGCAACAGCCGAGTCATGACCAGTCTCGGAGGTGCCAACCCAGGCGTCTCCAACCAGGGCTGCCAGATGGAGGAGAATTTTTTGGGTGCATTTCTATGCTGATACGTGTAGTGCTCCCTTACAATAATGAGGTTTACCTGGTCGACCCATTGTTTTTTAGTCGGGACGTGCGGAGACAGCCAGAGTCTAGCTATCTGTTTCCTTGCTAGATATAAAAGCCTAATCACTGCTATATTAAACGGTGGAGGATATACCTCTTCGTCAACAGCACCTAGTATGCATATCTTGGGGTCCAACGGGACCCTGACCTGAAACACCGAGGAAATAACCTCAGTGACACTCCTCCAGAACCGATGCAATTTGGGACAGCGCCACATTAGGTGAATGAGTGAACCTTCCTCCCCACAATGTTTGGGACACAGAGAGGAATCCCTTCTTCCCCAACGGAACAGTTGAATGGGTGTGCGGTAGACCCTGTGCAACAGAAACAGGTGAGACAGTCTATGGGATTGTGAAACTGAGGTCAAGGGACCTGCTTGCAGACAAGAGTCCCATGTCTCCCCATCAATGTCCCCCAGGTCCTCCGCCCAGCCTCTCCTACATGGTAAAGTCGCTGAGTTCTGTATAGACGACAGAAGGGAGGAGTATACTTGGGATATCATTCCTTTTTTATCTTTGCCAGTGGATATATCTATGATCAGCCTATGACTAGGAAGTTGGAGGACAGAAATCCGACCTTGGGCCTGAAGGGCATGTCTGAGTTGTAAATATCTATAAAATTGCTGCCTAGGTAGATCAAACTCATTTTGTAAGTCTTGAAACGATTTAAGTACATTGTTATGGTAGATCTGGGCAATATTCTGAATCCCTGCCAATTTCCAAGATAGGAAGCCGTCAAGTTTGGAGACCTCCATCAAATTCAGGTTGTCCCACAGGGGAGTATCCACTAAAAATCCCGAGACGCCCAATGTTGACTTGACCGTAGTCCACAGTTTTCCCAAAAGGACCACTGTGGGCGCTGCCCGTGGTAGATGCGGAAACCCCGCCTCCAGACATGTCAAAACCGACGCTTCCCCCGATCCCACTCGGAGCAGCTTGTCAATGGAATCATTGTCGCTAACCCGCCCCATACCACACAAATGCTGTAGTTGGGAAGCAAAAAAATAAAATTTAGGATTGGGGACCGCCGCTCCCCCTTGGTCTTTGTCATATTGCAATGTAGATAGTCGAATGCGGGCAACCTTCTTTTTCCAAATCAATGATCTAAACAGGGAGTCTATACGGGTGAACCAGCGACGAGGTATCCACTGAGGGGAGTTATGCATAATATATAAAAGTTGGGGGCCCCACACCATCTTAATTAAATTTATGCGTCCTATCACTGACAACGGGAGTTTACACCAGGTATTGCACGTCGATTGTAGGCGTTTGAAAAGGGGTAAGAGGTTCTCCTCCAAATATTTCTGTGGGTTGACTGACACCTGAACCCCCAGGTATTTAAAGGATGTAACCACCTGCAAGGACCCTGCCGCCTCTGGTAAAGAGTCAATCGGGCCATCAACAGGTAACAGAACGGATTTGCTCCAATTAATTGAAAAACCTGACAAGGAGCCAAAGCGTTGGATTAGCTCCATAGCCGCCGTTAGGGATGTACCCACATCTCCCAGATACAACAAAGTATCATCTGCGTAAAGTGAGATTTTCTCTATACAGTCGCCTCTCTGGAATCCGGCTATCAAGGGGGAGGACCTAATCAAAGCCGCCAACGGTTCGAGGGCCATAGCAAAAAGCAGGGGTGACAAGGGACACCCCTGCCTTGTGCCTCTATACAAAGGAAAGGGGTCCGTGAGGTCCCCATTCACTCTAAGCCTGGCCGTGGGGGCAGCATACAATAGGCGTACCCATTGCAGAAAGTTGTCACCCAATCCAAAACGACCCAGGACCTCCCACAAATAAGGCCATTCGACGCTATCAAAGGCCTTGGCCGCGTCTAAGGATAGTATCGCTCTCTGGCCCTCGTTATCGGCGGGTATCTGTAGGTTAAGAAAAAGACGCCTAATGTTAATGGCTGTGGATCGGGAGGGGATGAAACCTGACTGATCTGTGTGTATAAGCTTATTTATGACCTTGGCTAATCTGGTGGCTAATACTCTGGCTAATAATTTAACGTCAGTCGTCAATAATGATATAGGTCTATAAGAATCAGCACTCTGGGGATTCTTACCCGGTTTCAGTAATAACACTATTATGGCTTCATTCATAGATTGGGGCAGTGAGCCTCGCTCGAACGAATCCACAAACACATCTTTCAAAAGAGATATCAGACCATCTGAGTAGCGCCCATAAACCTCCGCCGGCAAGCCATCCGAGCCCGGAGACTTACCAGGAGAGGAGAGCGCTAAGGCATCTAGTATCTCATCCACCGTGAGTGGAGCATTCAATTGCGCCACCTCAACGGCCGCCAGGCGCGGGAGAGGACACTGATCCAAAAAGGGAGTAATCTCCTCCCTCGTGGGCGAGACCTTAGAGGAATACCCATCAGCATAGAAATCCTTAAATGTGGACAATACCTCCGCGTGAGAAGACACTAGTGTCCCAGAACCATCCTTAATTGACTCTATATGGGCCGACCCCCTCTGCGATTTCACCATCATAGCCAGCATATGACCAGTACCCTCCCTGTCTTCAAAATATTTCTGCTGTAGGAAGAATCTCTTATTCTCGGCCCTAGTCAGAGTTACATGTTTTACCATATTCTGTGCTTCATTCCACGCCCGTTCGGTATTCTCAGAGGGGGAGTCCACGTAAGCTGACTCAGCCCTCTCAGCCTCCCGAAGTACAAATTGCTCCCAGGACTTCGTCCCAGTTTTGATGGAATTGATAGATCGGATAAATTGACCCCTCAGATAAGCTTTAAGAGAATCCCACATCACACCAAGCCCAGTGGAGTTTCTATTAACCCTGATAAAATTCACTAGTTCGGTGCGGATAGGATCAGGGGTTGGGAACAGCGACATCCAGAACGGATTAAGCCTGAGAGGTGAATGATCAGAAACAGACCTGGTCTCATACCTCGCGGACGAGACCAGGGGAAGCATCTCACCGTTACCCAGGCCTAGATCAATTCTTGAAAGACCCCTATGTGAGGCTGAGTGACATGAATAACATTTCTCCCGTGGGTGGCTAAGCCTCCAAACGTCCCTCAAACCCAGCTCCTGCAGAAGCCGGGCGAAAGGCGTCTGGCTCCCTCTCGGGGTGGTCGCCGATGCCCCAGGAGAAAACTTGTCAAGGCTAGCACAAAGAAAATTATTAAAATCCCCTACTACCAGAGCAGGGACCCCCGGGCGTCGGGACATGAAGGTAGCTAGGGTCTTAAGGACATCTACCGAAAAGGGAGGCGGTATATACACGCTAGCTATGATGCACTGTATGCCATTCAACATGCAGTGCAAAAAAACAAAACGACCCCCCGGATCTATAAGAGAGGAGGTAAGAGCAAACGGGACATTTATGCCAATGAGTATGCTAACCCCTCTGGCATACGATGAGTAGGTTGAATGATATTGACTGCCATACAGTCTAGATGAGAACGGGGAGTCCTGTCCCTGAATCATGTGGGTCTCTTGTAAGCACACCACTGAGGAGCCCAGGCGTTTAAGTACATGACCCACTGCAAGACGTTTCACTTTATCTCCTAAGCCCCTAACATTCCAGCTAGTCAACACACAGTTAGTAGCCATTAGTGATATTGATAGACAATGATATCAGACACATCAGAGACATCTGCCAAAATGAGTAGACCAAGGCAACCCCACAGAAAATAAAAACCCTCCTGTCCTGGACCAGAAAAAACTTATAAAAAAATAATGCGAAATGCCAAAAAAAAGGGTGAACATCATATAAAGGCACACTTCTAGTACTGTAGGTATTATAGCAGAATATCCCCTTGACTACCAAGTCCGTGCAGACTGGGCATAACCTGTAGAGGCAAAAGTTAGGCAGACTGTAAGTTCTCCGTCCAACAGGACGTGTTTTAAACTCAAAAAAAAAGTCAAACATAAGAAAAAAAATCAAAAAACTGAAGAAGAACCACCTCGTCCACGAGGGACCCATTGTCAGGGGGCTAAGTTCACTAGCCAGCTCAAAGGCCTCTACAATCAGCAGACCTTTAGTCAGGGTGACTTGAAACGTATTCAAACAATGTAAGCACTTCCCATGGAAATAGTCCTCCGCCTTGTTAGGAGATTGAAAATAAAACAGAACTTCAGCCCCTCCGTCAGAGAGCGCGACTAGCAAAAAACAGACCCGATAGGGGACAGTCAATCATTCCTGCGTCTTCTCCCCAAATCTTCCCGCAAGGAGCGTTCCTCCCTGTCCATCCACTGCATGGCTTGGGCAGGTCTCTCAAAGAAGTGTACTTCATTTCTGGCTACCACTCGCAGCCGGGCAGGGTAAAGCATGGCATATTGTAATTCCAGGAAGCGCAGCCGCTTCTTAACCTCATTAAATTGTGCACGCTGTTTTTGCACCTCTGCTGAGAAATCTGGGAACAGGGAGATCCTGGAGTTGTCCATTACTAGAACATCTCCCAAAGTGCGCGCCTTAGACAGAATGACATCCCTATCCCTGTAATGTAAGAGTTTGAACAGGAAGGCCCTGGGGGGGTTCCCAGGGGGTAGAGGCCTCAAAGGGACGCGATGCGCGCGTTCCACAGCAAACATATTTGAGAATGATTCCTTGCCAAATTTTTCTGTCAGCCATTGTTCTATGAATGCCACTGGATTTTTCCCTTCCATTCTTTCAGGGATTCCAATAGCTCTAATATTATTGCGACGCATTCTGTTCTCGAGCTCATCGATTTTTGCCGCGTGCTTGGCGACCATTAATTGTTGGGCATGAGCCTCCCTTTGCATGGGGGCTAAGTCATCCTCCAGTACACTCACACGTCCCTCCACATCAGTAGTGCGGTCCCTCAGTTTTTGCATGTCTTGGCGCAAAAATGACATTTCTGCCTTGACCCCTTTAAGCTCAGCTGCCATATGTGTCACCGATGAATTACATGCAGTTATTGCGGTGAAAATGTCTCTAAGCGTGAGCTCGGGCCCGTCCGAGCCCGAGGCCTCCACAGAACCTTGCACGAGGGACCCCGGTGAGATACTCACTGCGTTCCACGGCAGCACCGGAGCTGACGGATCCTCCAGGGGTACCGTGTCGTCGGCATCCGACTGGGAGCCACTGCGATTGTCCTCGGCTTCCCCGGGGACCTCCAGCAGCTCCCGGGTACTGATCGGGGAGTCGTTTACCATATTTTAACGATCAAAAGTCTTGTTGCCAACAGAATATGAGTGGTCACAAGATGGAGGTTCGGTGGTATATCATCAATAGTCAAATTGAGGATAGCTAAGTGAGGTGTTAATGCGACGGGGAGGTGAAGAATCTCCCGCAGCATCATTTCTACGTCAGTCCAAATTTGTCGTATGTGTGGGCAGGACCAAAAAATATGTAAGAGCGTGCCTGGTAAGCTGCATTCTCTCCAGCATGTGTTTGAGGTGTATGCACAGAATTTGGCTATCTGGTGTCATATACCATCTCATTAATATTTTTTGAGTAAGTTCCCATAGCGAGGTGCAGGATGTGTATTTGTATATACTGTAGATTTAATTGCAACTTGCCATTGCTGATCAGAGAAATGGCATTGTACATCAGTTTCCCAGTCGGTGAGGGGTTTGGATTTTTTGGAAGGTGTTCTTGTCATGTAAAATGGAGTATATTGTTGAGGTGCCCCTAAATTTATGTGTGTCAGAGAAGAAGTAGTTTCATAGGTTTAGGGGTAAAGAGCCTTCTAGAGAAGGGTTTGCTGCTAGGCATTTTTGTAATCTGTAGTAAGTAAAGTAATCTCTGGTGGGAGCTTTAAATTCCTTTTGAATTTGTGAGAATGAATTTGTAGCAGCAATGGAACGGAGTTCAGAGGTACGAGTCATGCGGTCTGTTAGCCAGGTTGGGATAGTTAAGTCCGGATATAGCATTTTAGTGTCCCAATGAGGATGGGTATGGGCTTGGTCAGATGATTGGTCCATTGGGTGTGGTCAATTATTCTCCAAGCCTTGACGGAGGCTTGAATGGTAGGGGAGTATAGGTTCAGTGGTGTACTCTTGGCGACCACACTAAACAACCAATTTGATAGGTTTGGTCCCGGTGTCATGGTGTGCCATTCTTTAATTTGTGAAAGTATAGTAGCTAAATAGTAGTCTCAGATATCAACGTAACCCATCCCCCCTACCGATCTGTGTTTGATAAGTTTTGCATGACTGCATCTAGATTTTTTACCCTGCCACACAAATTGAGTAAGAATGGATTGCAGGGAATTGAGGTATGAGTGTGTAGCGCTACCCCCTCAGGAGCCGCTGGTTGATTTGGGATCGGCGTATTGAGTTACCTCTATGTGTTGTCTAGGGGTGAAGGTAGTGAGTAGAGCAGTAAACGAATGTCCAATCAGCGAATAAGGTTTTCTGAATGCTTTATTTCTCGGCCCAACATGACCAACATCAACATGAGGTAGACAGAAAAGGTTGATGAAGTAAGAGAACCTTGCAGTATCAGGCCTGCATAAGAGGAAAGCAATCCTGCTCTGAGTAGTAGTAGTTACAGTTCGTTGCCACTCCAGCCAGAGTGGGTGAGGTGCCTCAGGACAGACTCCTGCCACGAGCCTGGCAGCCGAAGCGTCACTTTAAGGTTATGGGAAGGAACAAGTCCCTGCCACGGACTTGGCTCTGATTATATTAAATTAGGATGCCAGATGAGGTCTCTGCCACAGGCTCAATGCTGACAATGTGGACAGCAGAGCGAATCCTCCCAATGAATTGCACCAAGGTCACCGGTTGACAGTTGAAGTGTACCTGTCAATGTCCCGGTCACCAGATCCCCGATGGTTCGTTCAAGTCTCTCAGACAACCTGCCTCTGGGTTCTCCTTGAGCCGATCCCCCACCGCACAGCACTTTGCTTAGGATCTCTTCAGTAGAGCTGGGGACCCAGTAAGTCACTGGGGCCCCTGGTAGCATCAGTTGCCCCATGCCATGAGGGCCCAGAGTCAGGAACTCCGCCTTGCGCGTGACCCCAGGCCAGGTAGGCCATAGTGGTGGGGCCCGTGATGTGTGCACACCCTGAAGGTGGGTGCCGCACCCGGAACCAGGAACCCGCGAAGAACCAAGAACAACGGCTTCTGCCACAGAAATACTCCTCCCCAGCATGCCCCGCGAGGGAAAACTCCTCTAATTGGCTGCTAGGAAAAAGCGGCTCCGCCTGGACCTCTCTGGTGCCACCTGCCGCCCAGGGATGGTACCACATCCCTAGAACGCAGTCTGACCCACAGAACAATCCAGATTTGGCGACAGCCAAATTTAACATATTTCGGGAATGAGAGCAAATTATCTCTCTCATTCCCCACTAACTTTAGCGTGGTGTCTTTACTGAAAGTAAGGGGGCGCTACAAGTGTGAGAGAGGTATAGGTAATGTACGGAAGATATATAATAACTTGGGCAGTAACATCATTTTAAAGGCCGCTAAGCGCCCGCCCATGAGAATTCGTGTTTAGAGAGTTTTGCAGTTTCTCTGATCAGCATTTGTCTAAGGTTAGTGTAGTTATGAGTAGAGAGACCCTTTGTTGATTTTGAAAGTGTGATACCTAAGTTATTCCAGTGTCTGCCCAGGAGTATGGATATGTATTTCTGAGGATGTTGCTCGTGATTGCGTCTACGCCCAAGTCTAGAATGTGGGACTTATGTTCATTAACCTTGTAATAGGAAATATTACTAAATCTTGCAATAGTGATTGTACCGAAGCCAGGGAGGAAAGGGGGTCGGTAAGCATCAGTATCACGTCATCTGCGAATAAATTGATTTTGTGGTCTACAGTGCCGATTTTGAAGCTTGTTATTTTGAAGTGGGCCCTGACGTGTTCTGCTAGGGGTTCCATCACTAGGTTGAATATGAGCGGGGACAAAGGGCAGCCTTGTCAGGTGCCATTAGTGATAGCGAATGGTTTAGAGAGCATCTCTGAAGTGTAGACCTGTGCTGAGGGGGAAGAGTATAGCGCCAATATGGCTGATAATATAGGTCCCTGGAAGCCAAATTTAATGAGGGTTGCTTTCATGTATTCCCAATGGACTTTATTGAACGCCTTCTCTGCGTCCAGGGAGAGGAGCAGAGAAGGCGTTTGTGTCGACCCAGCATTATGAATAATATTAAAAATCCTGCGAGTAGCGTCGAACGTTTGTCTCTCTTTCGTGAAACCAGACTGGTCGTTGTGTATGAGTAGGGGCATCAGGTCAATCAGCCGATTGGCTATGAGTTTTGCATAGATCTTAGTGTCTAGGTTGAGGAGTGATATGGGTCAGAAATTTTGTGCATAAGTGGGTTCCTTGCCTGGCTTTGGCAGCGTAATGATCAGGGCAGATAGCATTTCGGGAGGGAGAGAGGAGGACGAGGCAGCGTCATTGCACACATTAGAGGGGAAGGGCGATAGAATGTTCCCAAACTGTTTATAGTACTCACTGGTGAGTCCATCAGGGCCTGGGGATTTATTGGAGGGTAATTTTGATATTGTAAGCAGAATTTCTTGGGAAGTAAATGGGGCATTTAACGTTTTCAGTTGGTCCTCAGATAAACTAGGGAGGTTGATCTCCTCAAAGGAACGATGATATATCATGGGGGGAGGGCTGCGATACAGAGGTATCGTCTCTTAAGTTGTAAAGTGTATTATAGTAGTGGCGAAAAGCTTCCGCAATGGCTGAGGGATCTAGTAGTTTTTAAATTGAGGCGGGGTGGTAAAGGTGGGTGATTTTGGTCTTGGAGTAATGACCCTTGATTCTGGTGGCCATGGCTTTCCCTGCTTTATTACCTGTGGAGTAATGTCTAGCTCTGAAGTGAGTATGGGCCCTTTCAAAAGAGTCCATAGGTGGGATCTCAGTTCTTGCCTGAGAAGACCTAGTTTGTGTTTGGTCTGGGTGAGATTGATTTTGACTTTCTAGTGAGTTGATCTCAGATGTGAGGGTATCTAGATGCTGGGATCTCCTCCTCCTCTCTCTAGCTCCCAGTTGAATAAAAATCCCTCGGATGAACGCCTTATTGGCATTCCAAAGAACAGTATTATCGCTGACAGAGCCAGCATTAAGGGTGAAAAATTCTTCTAAACAGTCTTTGATGTACACCGAGTAGGTTGGTGAGTGTATGATTGCTGCATTAGCTCTCCAAATCCGCATACCGGAAGTAGATAGTGAATCACTGATAGTTAGTGTGACTGGAGCATGGTCTGACCACGTAATGGTAGAAATCTCGGATGCTGATGCTGTAGGTAGGGTCCATTTGTCAACTAAAAAGTAGTCAATTCGGGTGTAAGAATTATAACACAGAGAAAAATAAGAGTAGTCTCTTTCGGTAGTATGGTGGCAACGCCACACGTCGTATAAATCGTGTGAACGTATGGAGCTCATAGGTGATGAGGTCCGACTAGATCTGGACGAAGCATCAATGGAGGTATCCGGGATTATATTAAAGTCTCCGCAGACGATGAGGTGGCCTTGCTTAAAGCGGTCGATTTTCTTCATCATTTTGGACAGGAAGCTGATTTGTTTTTTGTTGGTGGCGTATACCGTCACAATGGTGTATCTGACATCATTCAAGGAGCAGTCCAACGCTAGGTATCTACCATTGGGGTCAATCAAGGTATTGTGGAGTTTGAGAGATGCTGTGTTTTTGAAGGCTATCAGAACGCCATTCTTTTTGTCAGGCCTGGAGGCCTTAAAGAGATTGTGAAAGTTTTTGTTGGTACAAGAGGGTTCTGCAGTAATCTTAAAGTGTGTCTCTTGTGCACAGAGGACATCACAATGGGAGTCAAGAGCTGTTTTCCACATAGAGGCCCTTTTGGCTGGATGGTTTAGGCCTTTCACGTTAAGTGAAATACATTTTGGCATCTTGGAAAGTGGTGCGTAGCATGTGAAGGTAAAGTAGTACTTACAGTTCGTGAACAGTAGAGCTGGGTCAATAGGGAATCCTGTGAGTCCGTCGGATGCCGAGGTTCACGGATGGGGATCTTTCAGGGAAGACTGCGGTGCAGTAGAATCGTGCTCTCTGGGATCAGGGCAGGTAGGGAGGAAGATATGAGGACAACAGTCAGTGTAAGATGACACAGGGGTAAAAAAAAGGAACAAAGAGGGAAGGGCACAATAAAACAAGAACAGGGGTCAGTAGTATACCAGTAAAACTACTGAGCATTATTGGAGGGTAGAAGTTTGTGGACTATCTGCCACGAGCAGGCACCGAACCGGAGTGCATATTTAAACTTGTACAATGAATGCACTGACCTCAAGATCACTTGTCCGCATTGAAGTGGGAACTCTTGATGAGGGATCGAGAGTTCTCTGCGGGAGAGAATTGCGGTGAGGTGTCCCCTTCAGGGAGAATTTTCCACTTTCTAAGCAGTTTAATGCCTTCTTTCACTGTGTGGATGCTGTGTTTCACCCCATTTTTGGTTACCAGAAGCTTGGTCGGGAACCCCCATTGGTAGGGTATCTTGTGGTTGTTGAGAGGCTTGGTGATGGTTTGGAGCTGACGCCTTTGTTGCCTGGTGTATTGGGAGATATCAGCAAAAAGTTGTAGCTGTGAGTAAGGTTGTGGTAGTTGGTCCATGGGCCTGCTTTTTTTTAGGAGCATATCTTTAGCATGAAAGAAGTGGATTCTCATCAGGGTGTCACGGGGGACTTCCACAGGGAGATGAGGGAGTTTCGGCAATCGGTGGATGCCATCAGTGATAGTCTCCACGGGAGGGAGGTCAGACAGCAAAGTAGAAATCATCTTTCTAGCGTATGAGTTCAGATCGGCCGGAACGATCGTTTCTGGTATACCACGGATTTTGAGGTTATTGCGTCTCGAACGGTCCTCGAGGTCCGCCATTTTGGCCCGCACCCACTGCTGTTCATCTCTAGTGTGGGCTTATATTCAATATGCCCCATCCTGTTCCCTATGTGCACCATCTCTGATCTAAATGCTGAGATCATAGTTGAAATGTCATTATGCAGGGAGCTATGTAATGAGATCAGCATGTCCTTCAGCATCGTGTCAATAACCGGCTGGTTGGTAGTGGGGAAGGCCGCAATGGATGATGATGCAAGCGGCAGTGTAAGGAGACTGTCCAGTGCAGGTCTTACCTCAGAGGCCTGGGCTCCTGTATCCAGGCACATCCGTGCCTTTGCCGGGCTGTTGGAGGTAGAAGATGGCCCAGGAGGCGAGGAGGGATCTGGGGATAGAATCTGTGGCCGGATGGATGAATCATCTTCATCAGGCAGGTCAGTGTAGGCCCGATTGCCTCGCGGGGAGCGATCACAAGCGCCATCTTGGATTCGTCCAATGGGCGCCATAGAGAAGAAATTAGTAAATTTCCTTGGCATCCTGTACTCCTTTCGTTTGCGGGAGGTCCCAGTCTAGTTCCCCGATGTACAGGGGTCCTGGTACTGCATTTCTGCTGTGTGGATCAGTGCTGTTGGTGCTCGGTTCTCCGTTCAGTGCAGGAGCTGTGGATTCAGGCTTCCATACAGCTCGGCGGTTAGCCACGCCCCCTAGAATGAGCACTTGTGAATTCGAACATTCGAGTCCCATAGACTTCAATGGGGTTCTAAATGTTCGGTCCGTTCGAAGGTTCTGGTGCGAACCGAACGGGGGGGGGGGTGTTTGGCTCATCCCTAGGCATGTGTAATACACGCCGTTCTGTTTATAGGTGAGAGGCATGTGTGCCCTATACAGCGCTGATTGCGCTGGGCACTTCCGCGTTCCAAGCTGGAACGCACGCGGCGCCGGGCGATGACATCATTGCGCGGTCGCCGCGCTGCGTTCCAGTGTGGAGCGCAGAGCAGTGACAGGCGCCTTTTACAGGAGGCACCAATGCATAATAGTCATCCTAGATTACGCAACCAGGTATCCAGAAGCGGTCCCTTTGGAGGAAAACTTCCTCTAAGGCCATTGCCAGGGAATTATTTCAAATGTTCTCACGAACTGGGTTCCCCAAAAAGATACTGATGGACCAGGGCACCTCTTATATGTCAAAGGTGATGGCGGACTTGTGCAAACTGTTTCAGATTAAGCAGTTGCGGCCATCCGTCTATCACCCGCAGGCCGATGGCCTAGTTGAGAGGTTTAATAAAACTCTAAAGTCCATGTTGAAAAGAGTGGTCCAGAAAGATGGGAAGGATTGAGATATGTTACTCCCTGCCCTGTTGTTTGCCATCCGGGAGGTTCCACAAGCATCCATGGGCTTCTCACCGTTTGAGCTAGGGTGGCTAAGTTGATGCCGCTGGTGAGGGAGCACATGCAGAAGGCTCATGATGCCTAAGGCTGGGTTCACACTATACTACACGACAGCAGTACAACTTTCATCCTACTTTGCTCTGCGACATCGGTCCTACATTGGTCCTACATTGATCCTACATTGGTCCTACATCCATACTTTCATGAACAGGATACTACTTTGATCCGACTTTGTGATAGTCTAACTTGTTCTTTGACCAATCAAAACAACCCCAGAGTGAGATAAATTCCTTTGACTGCTGTTGTAATCACAATGTCGGATGTCAAAAGTCGGATGGTAAGGACAAGGCTCCTACTTTGGTCCGACTTCAATGAATTTCAATGGGCTGAAGTAGGATCAAAGTCGGACCAAAGTAGTACAGGGAGCATTTTCAAAGTCGGACCGACTTGTGTCGGACCAGTTAAGACGGCTCTCATAGGGAAACATTGATTTTCACACGTCATGCGACATGAGCTCCCAATGTCAGAGCGTTTGTCGGACAAGTGTGAACCCAGCCTGAAGAAGAGTGTATAACAGGTCGACTAAAATTAGACAGTTTCAAGTAGGAGACCGGGTGGCTGTTCTAATACCCACGGTGGAGAGCAAATTCTTGGCCAAGTGGCAAGGTCTGTTTTAGGTAGTAGAGAAAGTGGGTGAGGTGAATTACAAGGTACACCAGCCAGGGAAAAGAAAACCATACCAGATCTATCATGTAAATTTGTTGAAACCCTGGAGGCCGGACAGAGAACAGGTATCTGCGGTGGTAGGGGTACATTCATGGGACCCTGCAGGGATCGACCTGGTGCAGGTTGCTGCTACCCTGACTAGGCCCCAAACCCACAAAGCAAAAGAGTTTCTGCAAAGAAATAGGGACATGTTTTCAGTGTTGCCCAGTCTCACCAACGCCATTGAGCATGATATTGTAACCAAACCCAATGTAAAAATTTGGTTAAAGCCTTACCGTATCCCAGTAGCCCATAGGGTGGCAATATCTGAAGAGGTTAAAAGAATGCTCGAGCTTGGAGTCATTGAAGAGTCGCAGAGCAAGTGGTCGAGTCCAATCGTGTTAGTACCCAAACCCAACGGCACCCTCCGCTTCTGCAACAACTTCAGAAAACTTAATGAAGTCTCCAAGTTTGATGCATATCGCATGTCCCGGGTAGATGAGTTAATTGAGAGGTTGAGTTCTGCCAGGTATATCACCATGCTGGACCTCACAAAAGGGTACTGGCAGATTCCCCTGACCATAGAAAGCCAGGGAGAAAACAGCCTTCTCTACCCCGGAAGGCCGCTTCCGGGGTAAAAGGATGCCGTTTGGTCTACACTCTACCCCCGCCACGTTCCAAAGGGCCTTGGACAAAACTTTGCATCCACATCAACGGTACGCTTCGGTCTAGGTAGGAAATTTCGCTTGGTGTCAGACCATGCTCCCCTTACCTGGACGAGACAGAACAAGCACACCAATGCCAGGGTAACAAGGTGGTTCCTTTCTCTCCAGGAGTTCAATTTTATGATAGAGCACAGCCCCGGGAGACAACATCAGAATGCCGATGCCCTTTCCCGAGTCCATTGTATGATGTCAAGTGGTGCCTCCAACACCTCCGCGTTGAGGCAGAGGGGGGGGATATGTACAGGACACCAAGGTTGGATCCTGGACGGCTGCTTTACAGCTCCAGTATTTGGGTTGTGGTCCCTTTAAACAGAGCTGTGAGAGTGTTTAGGGGGTCACCCAAAATGGGTGAGGGATTCTCTGGCTCGCAGTTCTCTCTGTCTTGATAGTCATTTGTAGGGATGAGCCGAACATACCCGGGTTCGGTTCGCACCAGAACATTCGAACAGACCGCGGGTTCGCACGAACATTTAGAACCCCATTGAAGTCTATGGGACTCGAACGTTCGAATTCAAAAACGCTAATTTTAAAGACCAATATTCAATTTAATGTTGGAAAACGTCTTTCAGAACCCGGGTCTTGCCCCAGGGAACATGTATCAATGGAATTTTTTTTTTTAAATAGGCCGTTTTTCCAGAGCAGCGATTTTAACCACTTAAGCCCCGGACCAATATGCAGCCTAAAGACCCAAGGTGTTTTTACAGTTCGGGACTGCGTCGCTTTAACTGACAATTGCGCGGTCGTGCGACGTGGCTCCCAAACAAAATTGGCGTCCTTTTTTTCCCACAAATAGAGCTTTCTTTTGGTGGTATTTGATCACATCTGCGGTTTTTAGTTTTTGCGCTATAAACAAAAATAGAGCGACAATTTTGAAAAAAATTCAATGGCCCAGATTCAGGTAGATTTGCCCTTTAGTTGCACATGTGAAGAGCAGCTGATTTGCTCTGCGCTGGGGCAAATTGGAAAGATTGCCACCTGATTCAGGATTCCTTTTGTCTGCTAACTTGCTCCTTTGTAAGGCAAAAATCAGGGCCTAAGGCAGCGCAAGTGAAAGTGGGTGTGCCCTATGCAAATGATCTTTTTTCCACTCAGCAGTGGTTTGCTCCTATTTTCAGGGCAAATTTTGCCCACCTGCTTGCACTGAGCAAATAAATAGGGGCAGACCTGCGCAGGTCCTGTGCAAAATTACATCCTGCTTGTTCCACCCCCCCTGAGCAAGGTAATTTTGCCCTGTTTTCTGAGATGGCACCTCCTGATAAGGAAAAAAAAAAGAAAAGCAAATTTTGTCTCCGCTGAGATGGATATACTGCTTGCGGCACTGACGCGCCATACTGCCGTTCTTTTTGGTTCAGAGCGGAAGAATACCACCGTAGCCCAAAGGAGGGCAATATATGAGGCTATTACATTGGACATAAATGCCCTGGGCTTTGAGGACCGGACTTGGATGGACATCCAAAAAAATTTTACTGACATGCGTCGTCGAGTCAGGGACAAAATTGTCCTAATCAGAAAGCATAGCAGGGGCACGGGAGGAGGACCAGCCTGTTCTGTGCGACTCAATCCGGAGGAGGAGGTCATCTCTCAGAGTCTAGCGCTGGAGCAGGTGGAGGGACTGCCAGGCTATGACTCCACTGTTGGGGACTTGGGGACTGGTAAGTTTTTTTGTGTCTCATATCTGCTGTGTATCATGGGAGGGGGTAGAAGTGAACATATGAGGGGGTAGAAGGGAACATGTAACAAGTTTTTGTTTCTCATATTTGCTGTGTATCATGGGAGGGGGTAGAAGTGAACATATGAGGGGGTAGAAGGGAACATGTAACAAGTTTGTGTTTCTCATATCTGCTGTGTATCATGGGAGGGGGTAGAAGGGAACATATGAGGGGGTAGAAGGGAACATGTAACAAGTTTTTGTTTCTCATATTTGCTGTGTATCATGGGAGGGGGTAGAAGTGAACATATGAGGGGGTAGAAGGGAACATGTAACAAGTTTTTGTTTCTCATATTTGCTGTGTATCATGGGAGGGGGTAGAAATGAACATATTAGGGGGTAGAAGGGAACATGTAACAAGTTTTTGTTTCTCATATTTGCTGTGTATCATGGGAGGGGGTAGAAGGGAACATATGAGGGGGTAGAAGGGAAGATGTAAAAAGTTTTTGTTTCTCATATCTGCTGTGTATCATGGGAGGGGGTAGAAGGGAACATGTGATAAGTGTGTTGCTCCAGCAACATATATTTTTTGTGTCATCCACAGATGTTGATGATGAGGCTGGGCCATCGTCGGCTGTAGGGCGACCCACGCCATCCCCAGAACATCATGGGGTCAGTCAGGCCCCCTGCAGATCCTGGGCATGTTGGTGGAGGAGGATATCGCCCATAGTCCATCTAGGGAGGAGGAAGTGGTGGAGGAGTCCATTATCCTCAACCTGGATGAATCTGTGTACCTCCAGGAGGCTCCCACCATCCCTGACCTCCCCACCACCCCCCGACCATCACGTCATCCCCCTCCAGGGCAAGCCCCTCCAGTGTCCCCCCCTCCAGTGTCCCTCCCTCCAGTGTGGCCCACTCCCCTTCTTCTCCCTCAGTTCGTGCCCCAGCCTCTCCTCCAAGAAAGGCTCTATGTAAAACTAGGGGTGTACCCTCCAGCCTCCGTGAAGGTCTGCAGGAGGAGCAGGCCCGGCAGACCCGCCATATAGGGGACATGGTGGGAGACTTGAGGCGGGTGGCGGACAGCCTGGCATCCTCCTCCTCCTCTCTGCAGCAGGCCCTCACCCTGCATGCTGACCGGGGATACGAGATACTGAGAGCTTGGAGGAAGTCAGTGCCAACTGTGGAGCCATGGTCACCTGCATGGTTGAGCAGCAGGGCGCCATCGCTTTGCTAACAGCGGAGGTGAGCAGGTTGGCAGGTGCGGTGGAGGCCAACACTGCTGCTGTGCGGGAGGAGGGGAGATTAACCCGGCGGCAGCAGAGGACCAATACCACCCGGCAGCTGCGGATGTTGGCCCAAACCAACAGCGTGCTCACCCGCCTGGCCAACGCCATGGAGGGCTTGCAGGCACCACCTGCCAGGAGTGAGGAAGTAGGGGTTGATGCTCCTCCCCCCCCTCCATCCCCACCCCATGCTCGATCCCCACCACAGGCTCCATCCTCAGCCCAGGCTCCATCCCCACCACAGGCTTAACCACGCAGACTGAGGAGCCAGAGCCGGGGCACCCTTGGCACAAGGATGTCCAAAAAAATATATATATATTTTCCTTTTATTTTTGTATTTTTTACCTATCCCTTGCTGCTCATATAATGAGCCTTTTCTATTTATTTTGATTATGCTTATATATTTATTTTTTTGGGGATATTTTTTTTTTGCTCAGATTAGGAGCTTTTCTATATTTAGTTTATGCTCAAAGTTTTTTTGTTTTTGTTTGTAGTCCCTACACACGGTGAGGAGTGCTGTAGTTTCTCTCCAGCTGACCTGTGGCCATCTGTTGCTAACTTGCCCCTGCTTTTATAAAGTGCAAATTTGCCCCGGCTAAACAGCTTGCGCGCTTTGGGAGCAAAATGCTCCTCACACGCGCAAGTTTATGAATCAGTGGCAGTTCCTCATTTGCATATTTGCTGAGGAAAAACCATGAGAGCGCAAGTTGCTCCCTGAGCAAAATTGCCCCTTAATTGCGCCGGGGCAGAGAAACTGCCTCCGTGCAAAAATGGCACATTTCAGGCTTAGCTTGCTTTCTGGGTCACCCGCAAATTTGCCTGGGAGCAAATCCGTACTTGCGCGGTGCAAATCACACTTGCTCCCGCGCAAGTCGTACCTGAATCTGGGCCAATATTTTTTACTTTTTGCTATAATAAATATCCCCCAAAAACATATATAAAAACATTTTTTTCCCTCAGTTTAGGCCGATACGTATTCTTCGACCTATTTTTAGTAAAAAAAATCGCAATAAGCGTTTATCGATTGGTTTGCGCAAAATTTATAGCGTTTACAAAATAGGGGATAGTTTTATTGCATTTTTATTATTTTTATTTTTTTTTACTACTAATGGCGGCGATCAGCATTTTTTTTCGTGACTGCGACATTATGGCGGACACTTCGGACAATTTTGACACATTTTTGGGACCATTGTCATTTTCACAGCAAAAAATGCATTTAAATTGCATTCTTTATTGTGAAAATGACAGTTGCAGTTTGGGAGTTAACCACAGGTGGCGCTGTAGGAGTTAGGGTGCACCTAGTGTGTGTTTACAACTGTAGGGGGGTGTGGCTGTAGGACTGACGTCATTGATTGTGTCTCCCCTATAAAGGGGATGACACGATCGATGCGCCGCCATAGTGAAGCACGGGGAAGCCGTGTTTACATACAGCTCTCCCCGTTCTTCAGCTCCGGGGAGCGATCGCGATGGAGCGGCTATAAACAAATAGCTGCGCCGTGGTCCCGGATCGCTCCCCGAGCGAACCCGACCGCCGCATGTAGCGGGGGGGGGTTCCGATCGTACCCCCCACCTGCTAATAGGCAAGGACGTACATTAACGCCCATGTGCCTGTACGTGCCATATTGTGGACGTACATTTACATGCGGAGGTCGGGAAGTGGTTAATGATGCTTAAAAAAATGAAAAATTCCTTCAAATATCACGCCTGCTGTGTGTCTATAGTAGTGGCACGTGTTTAGAAATGTCCCTGCACAACATGAAATTATTATAAGAACAAAGTAATTTAATACTGCTTGCGCACGTGCTGTGTGGCAACAATTTCTCGATTTATTTTAGGGGTGGTGGGGGGGGCCATTATTTTTTTGTGAAAGCAAAATTGTAGAAAAAAGGGCACCCCTCAAACATACTGTAATTGGAGCGCAACAAAGAGCCACGTGCAAAGTATTGCATCAACAATTGTTATTAGGCACCCCTGTTACACAGGGGCACAAAAATGTGTCCGTAGGCACAACACAACACTGCAACCCCTCCCAATATCTGTAATTGGAGCGCAACAAGGAGCCACGTGCAAAGTATTGCATCAAAAATTGTTATTAGACGCCCCTGTTACACAGGGGCAGAAAAATTGTGCCTTAGGCCACGTGCAAAGTATTGCATCAAAATTTTTTATTAGACGCCCTTGTTACACAGGGGCAGAAAAATTAGGCCTTAGGCACAACACAACACTGCAACCCCTCCCAATATTGTTAATTGGAGTGCAACAAGGAGCCACGTGCAAAGTATTGCATCAAATTTTTTTATTAGGCGCCCTTGTTAAACAGGGACAGAAAAATTAGGCCTTAGGCACTGGTGGCGGAGCACAGAAAAACAAAATTTCTTACTAGCTATCAGCAAGAAAAGTGAGGAGGAGAAGGATATTCCATCAGCAGCATAACAGGACAGTCACTCAGCATCAGCAGTCTCAAAGGGATCTGACATTTCAACAAAAAATTATTATTCAGTAACATCAGCATCAGGTGCTTGGTAGCTGGTGTTGATCCAAGCCTGATTCATTTGATGAAGGTCAGTCGATCAACAGAGTCGGTGGAGAGGCGCACCCTGTGATCGGTCACAAAGCCTCCAGCAGCACTGAATGTGCGTTCTGAAAGAACACTGGATGCAGGGCAAGCCAGTAGCTCAATTGCGTACTGTGCAAGCTCTGGCCAGTGATCCATCCTCAAGACCCAGTAAGCCAGAGGATTTTCCGTGGGGAAGGTGTCCAAGTCGGATCTTGCCGCTAGGTATTCCCGGACCATGTAAACCAGACGCTGGCGATGGTTGCTGGAACCGGTCAGACCTTGGGGCTGCGGACTAAAAAATTGTCTGAACGCATCGGTCAGATGGCCACCTTCTCCATCGCTCCTTCTCTGACTCACCGAAGCCTCAGCAAGACGTTGTCCAGGGCCAGGTTGTGGTAATCCCCCCGGTTCTGAGAACGCATTGCACAGACCCTTCTGCAAGGCCTCCCGCAGAAGTTTCATCTTCTGCTCCCTCTGCGATGGCAACATAAGGTCCGCTACCTTACTCTTGTAACGTGGATCAAGGAGAGTTGCCAGCCAGTAATGATCCCTCTCCTTGATAGCACGTACACGAGGATCCCTACGCAGGCTTTGCAGGATCAGGGAGGCCATGCAGCGTAGGTTTGCAGAGGCATTCGGGGCAGAGTCCTCTGGGTCACTGAGGACGACAGGATCCGAAGCCACCTCATCCCACGTAAAGGAACACGTAAAAGTCCACGTGTTCCTTGGGACTGTAAATGATCCCTTGAACACTGCTGCTGTTGATGCTGAGTGCTAGGCTCCACCTCCATGCTGCTGATACAATCCTCCTCCTCCTCCTCCTCCTCCTCATCCTCCTCCTCTTCCTGTGTTCTAGGTGGGCAAGCAGGAACAGTGTCTGGATAAAGGGGGCCTTGAGAGGTAAGGAAGTCCTCCTCTTCCTCCCTCTGTTCTGCTTCAAGGGCCCTGTCCATTATTCCACATAGGGTGTGCTCCAACATGTGAATAAGCGGGACAGTCTCACTGATGCATGCACTGTCACTGCTCACCATCCCCGTGGCCTCCTCAAATGGTGACAGGAAAGTGCATGCATCCCTGATCAAGGCCCACTGCCGTGGTGAAAAAAAACCAAGCTCCCCTGAGCCAGTTCTGCTGCCATATTGGCACAGGTACTCATTGATGGCCCCCTGCTGCGTGTGCAGACGCTGCAGCATGGCCAACGTAGAGTTCCATCTGGTGGGCATGTCACAGATTAGGCGGTTCTTGGGCAGGTTGTATTCCCTCTGGAGGTCTGTCAGCCAAGCAGTGGCATTATATGACCTCCGGAAATGCACACAGACTTTCCTGGCCTGCTTCAGGACATCCTGTAAGCCCGGGTACCTGCCCAAGAACCGCTGCACCACCAAATTGAGAACATGCGCAAAACAGTGCACATGGGTGAGTTTTCCCTGTCGCAGGGCAGAGAGGAGGTTGGTGCCATTATCGCTGACCACCATTCCAGACTTCAGCTGGTGTGGCGTCAACCACCACTGAGCTTGCCCCTGCAGAGCTGAAAGAACCTCTTCCCCAGTGTGGCTCCTGTCTCCCAAGCACACCAGCTCTAGCACCGCATGGCATCTCTTGGCCTGCATTCCTGCGTAGCCCCTCGTACGCCTACGGAGCACGGCTGGTTCTGAGGAAGCATCACCACAGGAAGAGGCCACAGAGGAAGAAGAAGAGAAGGGGGTGGAGGAGAGAGGTGTGTCACAAGCAGTAGTAGTGTTTTGGAGGCGTGGTGGCGGAACAACCTCCAAAACTACTGTACCTTGCCCTGCGTCCTTCCCAGCTGCCAGCAGAGTCACCCAATGGGCCGTAAAAGACAGGTAACGTCCCTGTCCATGCCTGCTGGACCATGAGTCAGCGGTAAGATGCACCTTACCACTGACCTCCCTGTCCAGCGAGGCATGGACATTGCCTTCCACATGCCGGTAGAGAGCCGGAATCGCCTTCCGTGAGAAAAAGTGGCGTTTGGGTACTTGCCACTGAGGTACTGCACATTCCACAAACTCACGGAAGGGGGCAGAATCTACCAACTGAAAAGGTAACAGTTGAAGTGCTAGCAATTTTGGTAAGCTAGCATTCAACCGCTGGGCATGAGGATGGCTGGGAGTGTACTTCTTTCAGGCTTTGCAGCAGCTGGGGCAGGGAAATTAGTCTGGTACTATCAGTAGATTGCCCGCATGTACTACCACTACTAGGTTGTGACACACCTATTTCTACAACTTCAGTGCAGGCTTCAGAGAGGACTGGGGGTCTAGTGGGATTGGAGGTCACAGAAGGGCAAGGGGAGGTAAGCTTTGGTCTTTGGTGTGGGTCTTTCTGGTATGCTTGCCAACGAGCTGCATGGCAGCTCGACATATGTCTGGACAAGCATGTGGTGCCCAAGCGGGTGATGTTTTGGCCACGCGAGATACGCTTGAGACATATGTTGCAAACAGCAAATGTACGATCTGATGGACATGTTTCAAAAAAGGCCCACACCAAAGAACTTTTGCTGTACCGTTAAGACACAGCAGTGCCACGTAATGCAGTTGGTGTGCTGCCCTTAAGCTGACCCCTGGAGGGCATCCTGCCTCTTTGGAGATGTGCCTGTGCCTCGTCCTCCTCCTCCTCTTCCTCATCCTCCTCTTCCTCCTCCTCTCTCCTATCAGGCACCCAGGTAGAGTCAGTGACCTCATCATCCCCTCCCTCCTCATCATCCCTGTCGACAACCTGGCAGTATGCTCCAGCTGGGGGAACATCACTCCCAGATTGTTGTCCCTCTCGGCCACACCCTCTCCCTGGGCTCACATCAATGCCTTCCTCTATCTATGTTCCATCATCGGAGTCTTCAAAACGCTGCGCATCTTCATGCAGCATGTACCCAACACTGTGTTGAAACAGTTCGGGGGACTCCTCAGGAGGACACGGTGGGACTAGGGAAGGATTGTGTGATGCCATTGTGCAGAGGGAAGAGGACGCCTTGGCAGCTGCTTTGCCAGAAAAACTATGATCAGTCTGTGTGAGAGAGGATGAGGAGGATGAGGACGGCTTGGTCATCCACTCAACTAATTTCTCTGCATGTTGAGGCTCAACACGGCCAGCTCCCGAAAAGAAGGACGAGCGGCCACGGCCACGTGCTGAAGAGGATGCACCACATCCACCACCAGCGTTACCTCTAGATGCAGAGCCTGCTTGCCCTCGTGACTCTCTGCCTCTCTTTGTCCTTCCAGCCATATTTATGCATTCAGGTGCTATGTAACAAAACAGACGCAGTCACACCAACTGCGTTCAGGTGTTAGTAAACTGCACACATGCAGTAAGAGCGACTGCGTTCAGGTGCTATGTAACAAAACAGACGCAGTCACACCAACTGCGTTCAGGTGTTAGTAAATTGCACACACGCAGTAAGAGCGACTGCGTTCAGGTGCTATGTAACAAAACAGACGCAGTCACACCAACTGCGTTCAGGTGTTAGTAAACTGCACACACGCAGTAAGAGCGACTGCGTTCAGGTGCTATGTAACAAAACAGACGCAGTCACACCAACTGCGTTCAGGTGTTAGTAAACTGCACACACGCAGTAAGAGCGACTGCGTTCAGGTGCTATGTAACAGCACACACGCAGTGACACCAACTGCGTTTACTTACTATTAAACAGCACACACGCAGTAAGAGTGACTGCGTTTCTGTGCAATTCAATAGCCCACTTGCATTAACAGCGACTGCGTTTCTGTGCAAATAAATTGCACACGTGCAGTAACAGGTAATGCGTGTATGTGCAATTAACTAGCACACGTTGAATAACACAGAGTACTATGTTTAAGCTAATCCCTAATGCAGGCAATACAACATGTTAGAGCACTGCATGAAGAACAATCTCCTGCCTGACAGATACTAATAGCAGATCTAGCTGAGCTATACAGTTTATAAATATATTGACAACTCCTAGGGATGTGAATATATTCTCTACAAACTGTAGATTTAACTATACTGACTAGCCTTCCTGCTCTATCTATCTATCTATCTATCTATTTATCTATCTATCTATCTATCTATCTGGTAGAAAAGACACTGGGGTAGATTCAGGTAGCAATTACGCCTGCGTATCCATAGATACGCAGCGTAATTGCTAATTTGCGCCGGCGTATCGACTTTTCTGTATTCAGAAAGCTCGATACACCGACTGTAGCCTAAGATATGACTGGCATAAGGCTCTTACGCTGGCCGCTAGGTGGCGTTCCCGTAGTGGTCAGCGTAGAGTATGCAAATTGCATACTCACGCCGATTCCCAACCGTACACGCTCCTGGCGTTCGCATTTTACGTTGTTTGCGTTCGTCGGTTTCTGCGTAAGGCTGCTCATGCTATTAGCAGGAGCAGCCAATGCTAAGTATACCCGTCGTTCCCGCATTGCGATTTTTGAAAATTACGTTGTTTGCGTAAGTGAATCGTGAATGGCACTGGACGCCATTTACGTTCACGTTGAAGCAAATGACGTCCTTGCGACGTCATTTACCGCAATTCACGTCGGGAAAGTTTCCAGACGGAGCATGCGCACTACGTTCGGCGCGGGAACGCGCCTAATTTAAATGATCTACACATATTCGCCAGCACAGCAAGGATCATTGAAAAAACGTCCAAAAATTTAATGCATAATAGCGATCCAAAAAGCAACGTTTCGAGGTCATGCAGGACCTCTTCGTCAGGCAAAAGTCTTTTGCCTGACGAAGAGGTCCTGTGTGACCTCGAAACGTTGCTTTTTGGATCGCTATTATGCATAAAATTTTTGGAAGTTTTTTCAATGATCCTTGGTGTGCTGGCGAATATGTGTACATGATTTGCTTTCCGGTTCCCAGCTGGTGATCGTTTCAGCACCCTTTTACTTATTGGCCATTTTCCTGTAAGGTGTGCAGTTGGAATATTTTGTGACTAATTTAAATGATCCACGCCCCCTACGGGATCATTTAAATTACGCGCGCTTACGCCGGCCAGTTTTACGGAGCGCACACACAAATTACGGAGCTACTGCTTCGTGAATGAAGCGTAGCGCAAGTAATTTACGGAGGCGTAGCGTTAAAACGGTACGCTGCGCCTCCGTAAGAGAGCGCAGCCCTACCTGAATCTACCCCACTGTGTCTCTATCTATCTCTCTCTCTCTAACTGTCTGACTGCTCCTCTCTTTCACAAAGCCGGAACACACTACACGAGGCCGCCGCGCATGCTGCCTTTTATAGTGTGGGGTGTGTACTAATCCCCCTGAGCCATAATTGGCCAAAGCCACCCTGGCTTTGGCCAATTATGGCTCTTCGTTTTTTGCGCGCTGTGATTAGCCAAGCATGCGGGACATACAGCATGCTTGGCCAATCATCAGCGCTCAACGCCGCAGTGAATTATGGGACGTTTTGCGTCACTCGAATTTGGCGCGAACGACCCGTTTTGTTCGAGTTTCGACGAACGATCGAACGACCGATGTTCGAGTCGAACATACATTCGTATCGAACGCGAAGCTCATCCCTAGTCATTTGGGGCACGGAATTTCGGAGGCTCTAAAGTGCTATTCGAGGGGGGGGGGGCCTCTGCCCCTGACCACTGGGAGTCAGCATAGAGGGGGTTAACAAATCCAGAGAACATCTCATAAAACAGGAAGTGGTGCTGGAAGTGTGATGAGGAGGAGTATGGGGATTGCACCTGTGGAGATGAGCTGTGCGTCTGCTGGGAGCTGTTAAGGATACAGCTAGGACTTTTAAAGTTCTGGGGCAAAGACCCATCTACAAACTGTATGTGCTTTTTCTTTAACTTATTTTTGTCCTGAAGACAAGCGGACTTTATTTTATGTTAAAGCTAAGCGGACTTTATTTTATAGTTTTCCCTGTGTGCTGAGTGAAGACTTATTTTTGGTTTGTTTGTATATAAAAGCCGTTTTTAAACGGTTTATGCACTTAGTCTTGCGGAGCTATAATCCCCAAACGTTACAAGAGCAATGGTTATACTTTTGCTTGTTATATCCAATAGATTATGAGGTCTTCATGTGTCACTTTATGAAACACTGGTTCAGACACATCTGAGTATGCCATCCAGTTCTGGTTACCATTCCTCAGGAAGCATGTGCTGGAAATGGAGAGTCCAGAGAAGGGCAACAAAGCTAATAAGGGAACTGGAGGACCTTAGTTTCTTGGAATGACTACAAACATTAAACGTATTCTCTCTGAAGAGACACTGGAGATATGATAGTGATTAGTGTTGGGTGGAAGGTTCGGCCCGAGCATGAGTTTGGGCCAAACATTGGCTGTTCCGCCTGTTCACCCAACATCTGAATTTGCCCCGCCGAACGCCCTGCACAGCAAAGCTTTGCCAATCAGGGTGCAGTATCATTTAGTTTTTAAGGAGTGGGGCCAGAAAGCCAGTTGTGACATCCTTAACAAGGGATGAGTCATCAACTGTCAATTGGTTCCCCGCTGACAGCTACTGTAAATAATAAAAAAAAGCTGGTCAAAGGGGAGCTAGACCCTAAAGTGGAACTTCCGCTTATCGGAAACCTCCCCTCCTCCGGTGTCACATTTGGCACCTTTCGGGGGGTGCAGATACCTGTCTAAGACAGGTATTTGCACCCAACTCCTGGGAGTCCACTCTGCGGGGACCTGCGGGTAGTGCGTCACTTCCTGTCCCTGTCCCCCCGTTGTGTTCTGGGAAACACACAGCTTCCAGAACACAGCGGGACCAGTGAGCATGGTGATGCACGACTCGCGCATGTGCCGTAGGAAACCGGGCATCGAAGCCGCAATGCTTCACTTCCTGCTTCCCTTATGGTGGTGGTGGGGGCAGCAGAGTGACGAGCGATTGCTAGTCTTCTGCTGCCGACATCGCTGGACTCCAGGACAGGTGTAACGGCTACCCACTGGTAGTGAGGGGGTATCAGCCGTTGGAGACGTCCTTTTCCCTGGCAAGTTGTGATATGCAGGTACAGCCGGTATATCCCATCGAACACCCTTCCAAGAACGAGACGAGGCTACGTTTGAAGGGTCAAGTAGACTGTTTAATGGCACATTTCACCTAGCTTATATGTGGTTACAAACTGTACAGGAACAATGACAATCTCCGCCCCCCCTCACACAGGGGGGGGGCTTCAATACAGATACTTTGAAATAATGACATTCCCTTGAGCCAATCAGTCTCTAGACAGTTTGGCTCCAAGCTTACATTTAACATGATTTGATCAGACACCTTCCTTTATCAATAGAATTCAATTAACCTTTAAAACAATTATGCACTCAGCATACACCTGACTGTTAACTACACAAAGGAGAGTCAATTAGCTATGCAAAGGGAATATTAGCACTTAGCAGTGAAAGAGTCCCTTCTATAATTAACCCTTTGAGCTCAGAATATAATGTGGTAAATCCAATTGTAACAAGTCATGCAGTTCTTTGTAGGCCTCACTGCATGAGGATTATCGATGTCCAGGCAGAATAGTTCATAGGTCCGTTACACTACTCCCCTTTTGTGGAACACTCCGGCAGACCCGGATTGATCCTTTTCGGGTCAACTTGGGGATGTACGGTCTGCTGTTAGGGAAAAAGTTCTGTTTGCCTGGATAAACCATCCGCATTGTCATTTGGCTTACCAGATCGGTAGGTGATGGTGAAGGTGAATAATGGAATTCAGTTCTGGAACAGTCACTTGCTTTGCTCTCTCAATGGCTCCCAAAACCTGTTGCTGATGCTCTTGGGACAGATAAGGCACCACCTGGATGCAAATCCCATTTAATCTTTTGACAATTTCCGCCTGTTTGTGCATTTCAATGTTCAAGCCACGGGACATCTCATAATACATGACGTAGTGTCGTTGCATCTCTGATTTCTCACTGGCCAACTTGTCACATTCCCATTTTAGACTGTGATATTGTGCCGGATCTACAGTACATGTCGGGGAAGGTAGTCTTACCCGGGTCTCAGCAGCAAGCGAGTTGCTTCCAGCAACGTGGGTGGTTGCAGCAACGTGGGTGGTCACGGGACAAGCAGCAGCAGGTGTAGGTAAATAAGCCGAAGTCAGAGGGCCAATGTCGTTGCCCAGCACAACCTCGGCAGGTAGGTTGTCCATGATACCAACTGTGGTCTTTCCTGACCCGGCTCCCCAGTCTAAGTGCACCCGGGCAGTGGGTACGCAAAATACAGCACCCCCTGCGACCCGGACGGCAACTGTGCGAGTGGACATGTTCTCTGGCCTTACCAGATGGTTTTGAATCAATGTGATAGTAGTCCCGGTATCTCTTAGGCCTTGTGCTGCTCGTCCATTCACCCGTACCTCCTGACGGTGATGCTGACGGTTATCTGGAGAGGCAGCTTCTATTGGGTCTGCCTCATAAAACATTCCCAGACATTCCTCCGGGCCCCCCTCGGTCTCCAGGCAGTGAGCCACAGAGGGACGTGATGGAGTGCCCTCTGTGTTGGGGGTTGTGCGTCTCCAGTTGGTAGTTGTAGCTCTCAGAGGGCAATAACGAGCAATATGTCCCGTGTCGCTGCAGTGATAACACGTCACCCTTGACGAATCCCGGGGGTAGTTGTGAGGCCCCTGAGGACGTGGTGGTCCTGGTGGTACTGGAGCCTGAAACTCTGGGCGTGGGGTGACGGTTGGAGTACGTGGTTCTACCTTATGAGCCAGCCGTGTAGTACCCTGGCTTACTTTCCTTGTTTCCGCGTACTCATCTGCTAGCCGAGCCGCCTCGTTTAAGTTAGCGGGACGGCGATCTCGTATCCAGTCTTGTATGTCTGCGGCCAGGTCTTGGAAGAAATGTTTCATTAGGAACAGCTGCAACACTTCCTCCCCAGTGTTGGCCTTGCACCCTTGGACCCAAAGGGATGCCACCCTTTGTAACCGGTTGGCCCATTCCATGTGGGAGTCCACAGCCTTCTTCTTGGACTCCCGGAAGCGACGGCAATAGGCTTCTGGAGTTACGGCGTATCGGGTTAGCAGCGCCTTTTTAACTTGCTGATTTTGTAAAATATCCTCTGGAGCGAGAGCCCGAAAGGCTTCATTGGCTTTGCCCGACAATTTCCCTGACAAAATAGTGACCCATTGGTCTGGTGGTACCTGGTGTAGTGAGCACTGCCTCTCAAAATCAGCCAAATATCCATCCATTTCCTCCTCACTTTCTACAAAAGCTTTAAATGCAGTGAATGGTATTTTCTTTCCTGTAGCAGCGGGTGGGGGAGTAGGACCTGCATGTGTAATGGGCTGTCTAGCTCTTACCAGTTCCAGTTCTTGTCCCCTCTTCGTTTGTATCTCCTTCCTTGCTTCCTGGAACAGCTGGTTTATTAGTTCCACGGACGTTTCTGGATACAAGGATAATCTCCGCTGTACAATACCCGTAATTACATCTTCCTCGCTGACAGGTGCAAGGGGCTCCGTTCCTTCCATGGATCCATCCATTTCATCCAGCTCCAGCAGGTCAGCTATCAGCTCCCTCCGTGGTCTGTTACTGGTACTCCTACCACGACTCTCCAATAGATCTTTTAGTGTGGATCTTTTCAGCCTGGCGTAGTGAGACTCCATTCGGAACTTGCTCTTTGGATAAAAGGACCATCCCGCTGCTGCCAACCAATGTAACGGCTACCCACTGGTAGTGAGGGGGTATCAGCCGTTGGAGATGTCCTTTTCCCTGGCAAGTTGTGATATGCAGGTACAGCCGGTATATCCCATCGAACGCCCTTCCAAGAACGAGACGAGGCTACGTTTGAAGGGTCAAGTAGACTGTTTAATGGCACATTTCACCTAGCTTATATGTGGTTACAAACTGTACAGGAACAATGACAATCTCCGCCCCCCCTCACACAGGGGGGGCTTCAATACAGATACTTTGAAATAATGACATTCCCTTGAGCCAATCAGTCTCTAGACGGTTTGGCTCCAAGCTTACATTTAACATGATTTGATCAGACACCTTCCTTTATCAATAGAATTCAATTAACCTTTAAAACAATTATACACTCACACATAATCCCATCAGCATACACCTGACAGGAGGCTGTTAACTACACAAAGGAGAGTCAATTAGCTATGCAAAGGGAATATTAGCACTTAGCAGTGAAAGAGTTCCTTCTATAATTAACCCTTTGAGCTCAGAATATAATGTGGTAAATCCAATTGTAACAAGTCATGCAGTTCTTTGTAGGCCTCACTGCATGAGGATTATCGATGTCCAGGCAGAATAGTTCATAGGTCCGTTACAACAGGTAAGTGTCCTAATATTAAAAGTCAGTAGCTGTAGTATTTGTAGCTGCTGGCTTTTAATATTTTTTGTACGGCAGAGCTCCGCTTTAAAAGAAAAGCAACTAAAAAACACATGTTGCCCACCCCCCAGTCCAAACCAGGCCTTTATATGGGCATGCAGCCTACCAGGTCAGGAAAGGGGGGGGAGTGGAAGCCTCCATGTGAATGAGAATTTGGGTACATAGTACCCATACCCATTCACTAACAAAGTGTCAAAATTAATAAAAACACACACATTTTTTGACAATTCCTTTATTAAAAAATAAACAAAAATGTGTTTTCTTCGATTGGTTGATCTAGGTGGACTTGCATCTTTTTTCAACCAGACTAACTATGTAACAGTGTAAAAAATTGTGAATATATCGCACTGTGCTTCAGTCTATAGATATATATGTGTAGTAGCCAGCACAACCCAAGACCAGTGGAAAAAAAACTGTAATTATAAACAAAGTGCAGCGCTCATATATATTGTGGTATTGGGGGTTATTTAGCTTCTGTGTAGAACATACCAGTGAGCAGAGTCCACGCCAGTTGTGCCTTTTAAGGGCTTGTTGGCCCACTTTTATTAAAGAAAGAAAGCATCTATCCAGAATTCGCAGGGGGTCTCAAATTGCTACAGCAGTAATGTAATAATCAACGGAAAATACCAAGCCACCTACCTCTCTTCAGCAATACTGCCGCTTAGGCTTTACACTTCAGCCCTCCTGGCCATGTACCAAAGTTCCCATACAATCACTGTACCTCCTCTCAGCTTCCGTGCTGCTCAGCCCACAGCTTTGGGCCTTCTGACTATAGCATGCAGACATGCACACTTCTCCCTTGCAAGCCTGCACTCTGGATTTTCCCATGCACACCTGGACTCCTCTGGAGGGTGGGGCCCAGAACACTAGCCCTGACTCTGCTATAAGCCCAGGACCCACCTGCTCAATCAACCAGCCAGACTCCTGGCTGTTTCCAAAGCCCTGTCCCAGGATTGGAGATTCCATCCCACCCATATCACTATGGAATCTCCAGGCTCAAGGGTCCCCAACTGGATTTTAAAAACTTTGGAGGAAACTGATAAAACAGATTCCTCCACATTAAACAACATTGGAGCCCCTCAACCTGCCTATTTGAGAACCCTGGGTGACAATTACCAGGACTGGGAACTGTACTGTCACAAAATTAATTAATTAGATTAGGGGGTGGTGGCGCTGCTTATACTTGGTGTTTGAGTGTCCACAGGATGTCCTATATTATAAGAAGATGTTATATTTGTAGGGGAGCTCCAATTACTAGGAGAGACCAATGGAAGTGGGTCTCCTAGACCTGCTTGTCGTTTATCCAAACGACCAGGTGCTACCCCCTATTATTGTTTATAATCAGCACTGGTGACCCAATGATCTGTTGGTTCTTCCAGTGAAATTGGTGTGTGTGTTTCAAAAAGAGTGTGAAGGCAGCCAGTAGATTAAATTGCAGTTCTGGTAATGTCCTATGTGCTAGGTGTCTCAAGTGGTTCCAAATTATAACCTCAGGGTGATAATGTGTGCAATAGGTGCACAGATCCAGTGTTCCGTGATATCCAAATTAAAAAATATATATAAAACACAAAAAATATATATAAAGTGTCCCCCAGGGCACTATGAGTGATAATTCAGGGTATAGCACCCTAAAGTGACTGTGGGATAAAGTGTCAACCAAATGGTATATAAATTGTTAGTGCCTTATTCCAGGACACTGTGCAGGCAAGAAGTAATGGTTGTACTGTGAGCCTTGGTGTAAGTCACCTCTGCCAATAGGTGAGTTGAAAAATAAGTGTAAAGAAAAAATAAATGAAAGGAACAATACAGTCTGATTATGACCAACAACAAATATTGTCAGGTCCTAAACCAGAAATTAAATGCAAAGCGACAATTAATTAATATGAATATATACCAACCCTCAATAGGGTGCATAGACAAGGATAAAAAATATATATATATATATGCTTGCTGTGGTTACTTAGAAGTGAAAGAAAACCAGCAACAGTGAAAAGTGAACATGTGAGGAGTGAAGTTGAACGTCCGAGCTCACATATAAAATTAATCAAAATAAACAAAACAACCCTCAGTGGGTATAAGCAGTGGATTTGCTAGAAAGACCTCTTGATTAAGCAGGATCTCAGAGACCAAACAATTGTTCAGTTTGGAAACAATGTATCACTGATGACAAAAGTGCATATTTAGAAAAACAAAATAGTGACTTCATGTGATTTTCTTCTTGATCGATTTTATCGTGACTTTTGTGCTCCCCCTGTTGGGTCCCCACTCACCAGATGTTGGCACCCCTAGGGGCAGAAGGCAATGGTGGTGGTACCTCGGTATTTGTTGTTGCGCTGGTTTATATTGTTAAACGGCAAGACAATACTTAATCACCTCTCCAGAGGGGGAGGGAAGGGAATCCAAGCAACTTCCAGGTGTCCGAAGGATAATAATTAAAAAAGAAAAAAAGAAATCCACATAGCGTGACACTGCGTTGGTAAAAGAAAAAGACCATTTGTCTTTATTTAAAAAATATAATCATAAATGAATCTGCTAGTTGTTAGGTGGTATAGCAAACCAACCAATAATCCCAAAATCCCCGTGGGATATATGTAAGTAGCAGAGAAAAGTTAGTTTAGGAAACACTTCCAGGGAATAAAAAATAATGAAATTAAAATTGAAGATCAGAGGACCAATCAAAAAATAAGCTTGCAGAAAAAAATGATATATAAAAATGAAAATAAAAATGAAGATGAGCTACGATGGCACAATAAGCCCTGTTATCCGTTCCTACTCACGAGCTATCAAGCGAAGCCTGTATCACACGATACCGCCGTGCGGACAGCAGAGAGCGTTCGTGGCTTCCCGTTCAGGCAGATCGCGGCTCGGAGGACAGCGATACAGTCAGCTGGTGGGCCGTGCGTACGTGTGTGCTTGTGTCTATGGTCACCTGACGCGTTTCGTCGTATGACGTTCTCAAAGGCGATTCAAGCACCAAACGTACGCTCATGATTTTTATACACGGCTTTGGATGTGTCCCGCCTATAGTGAGGAATTTGATTGCTGGCTATACGGTTAATTAGATCCCATAGTCCTCCCACCCGTTAACCCTTGGTATTATCCAATTAGGGGGAAGGACACAACGGCGCCGAAGACAAAAATAGCTCTTTGTATTAGAAATTATATTGATATGCTAAACAACTCAGTTGGCTACTCAATTGCTAATACCCCAGTGTGAACATATAACAAGTAAAGATCTTGAGTTGGAAACTCCATTGTACTGCAATCACTCTTATGCATATACACAACAAATCCATATAATAGTGAGGATGAAGAACATAATTATTGAGTGAAATTATTTAAAAAATATATATGTATATAAACAGATTGATTATATAGTTTCCCTGACCTTAATGATCAAGGAGAGATATTAAAGGAAGAATATCCAAGTGTAAAGTGTATATAGGGTGATAATAGTTTAAATATAAGACTCGAGTCAGTGTGAAGGAATCCTATCTGGGTTCCATAGTTATCCAATACTGTAAATAATTGTGTACAGAGAGCTCATTGTGTTTGTGTTGTATTATCCTATACACATAGTGGGCAAGCCTTGTATGAGAGAGCCCATCATTCGCCCGTGGGGGAGGGGAGAATGCCCCCACTCAACAATATGTTGTTATAACAAGGCGGTCCACTAGGTGGGTAGTCTATATACAAGGAGGGAAAAAAGGGATGGTTTCATACTCCTCCCTCGGTGAGTGTGACGGGGAGTTCTTATTCTGAAAATAGATGCATAACTGAAAAGTATGTATGAGATACTACAAAAGATGTAACCGAAAATTTGACAAAATGTCTTTCATTGATGCCGGGCATTTTCTATATTTTGAGTGGAGCCTATCATCTGTTTCAGATTGTTAACAATGGCTTATAGAAAGGATGGTGAGGAACCCCACATCTCTTTGTGGGATATAATCACCTAATATCTAAGGATAAGGAGTGTTGTAGTCCAGAACCCACATACTTTTATTTGGGGTTGGATGGTTTGAAGATTTTCATATTTAGTTTCAATCTTATGTTGGTTCTTTATATGTGGTAATTTTATTTGTTTCTAGTAAACTTGGTCTGGAGGGAAGGAAGTAATACTTCTAGGTTTGGATTCACCTGTTGATTCTATCAGATAATTCTATCAGAGAGTGCTCTTAGTAGAAAATTGGTATGAAGTTGATCAAAGAAGATATGTTTCATCTGAAATATTGGCTATAAAGATCAGATCTCCAGTGGGGCATCTAATTAAGATGGTCTTATTGTTATTAGAAATTGGAAATGAAACAATTCAGGTCTATGTCTAAGTTTAGGCCTCTAGGCGCTAGAGATCCCATCTTGTGTATCCATCTTGTTTCGTTTTGTGACACTTGTACTCGTTTATTGCCACCCCGCCAGTGATCCTTGATGATGTCAATCCCAAAGAAGGTCATGCAGCTCGGGTCTTTGTGGTGTTTCTCTGCGAAGTGTCTCGAGAGACTGTGCTTGGGAAAGCCTTTTTTTATGTTTCTTATATGTTCTCGGATTCTTACACGCAGGGCCCTGGTGGTACGGCCTATATACTGTAGGTGGCATGGGCACTCAATGACGTAAGTCACGTGCGTGCTGTTGCACGTGATTAATTCTTTTATTTGATATTCCTGATTATATACTGTGGATTTAAAGGTGGTTTTTCTCCGGGGTTGAGGTCGGTTGGTTCTGCATGGGAGGCAACGTTGACACCTATAGAAGCCTTTAAGATCTGGACATATATTGATGTTCTGAGGGGGATCTAGTACATTATGTACAAGATGTGTCCTTAAAGTAGGAGCTCTCCGATAGATGAACTTAGGGCGAGGTGGGAGGATGTTAGCTAGTGTTCTATCTTCTCTAAGGATGGGCCAGTACTTTCTAAAAATCTTCTCCACTTGTTGATACTGGTTATTGAATCCAGTAATAAAGCATAGGTCCATTTTTGGTGCTGTTGTGGATTTCTTTTTCTTCAACAGTGTTTCTCTATCCATTAGTCTGATGTTGTTCTTTAGTTTGGTTAATAGGTCTTCTTTATAACCTTTTTCGAGGAATCTCTTGATGAGTACTTCTGCTTGGATATCATAATCTTCTAATCGTCGACAGTTTCTCCTTACTCTCAGCAGTTGTCCCTTAGGGATATTGCCTATCCACTGGGGGTGGTGGCAGCTAGAGGTGGATATGTATCCGTTTCTGTCGGTTTTTTTGAAGAATGTTTTTGTGCAGAGCTCCCCATTATGCTTAAATATCTGTAGATCCAGATAGTCAACAGATTGGTCATGCCATTTCCCCGTAAAGGTTATACCAAATCTATTATTGTTTAGTTCCTGTATGAAGGTTTTTAGGCTGTCTTCTGTCCCATCCCAGAGGATGATAAGATCATCTATGTATCTTCTGTAGTGTCGTAACTGAGGTATGTTCTGCCCGTATATATGTTCCGACTCCCACATGTCCATAAACAAATTAGCGACACTCGGGGCGTAGCGAGCCCCCATCGCTACGCCCTTCTTCTGTACATAAAACTGTTTCTTGTACCAGAAATGATTATTAGCCATAGCCATTTTCAAGCCCTCTAATATGAATGTTACTTGTTCTTGCCTCATTTCAGTAAGTTCGTGTAGTGCCTTTTCCACTCCTTTTAGTCCGTCTTGTTGTCTTATACTTGTATATAACGAGTCTACATCTATTGTTGCCAGCAGTAGATTCTCGGTGTTCTTGATATTCCCTAATTCTACCATTAATTGAGTGCCATCCTTCAAATGGGATCTCCCTTTTGTTACCAATGGTTTGAGGAATTGGTCCAGGTATTCTCCTAGTCGCGAGAAAATGGAATTTATACCGCTCACGATCGGTCTTCCTGGCGGTTTCTGTAATCGTTTGTGGATTTTAGGCACCTGATATATAACTGGTGTCTTTGTGGACTCAGATATTAGATACTTCGCCTCTTTGGTGTTCAGGATCCCCAGTCTTACTCCCTTCTTGACATATTGAGATAGTTGTTTTTTATATATGGGTCCAGGGTTCTTTTTTAACTTTACATATGTATCAGGTACATTTAATAGATTCTCCATTTCAGCTTCATAGTCAATTTTATTGAGTATAACTAATCCCCCCCCCCCTTATCCGCCGGTCTAATGACAACTTCCTTCTTCTCTCCAATTTGTTTTATTGTTTTCCAAATGTTCTTGTTACCTCTCGATTGCTTTTTTTCCAATGTTTCAATGTCCTTTTCCACCATCTTTCTAAAGGCGTTGAGGCATTGGTTACCAGGTGTTTTCGGATTGTATAACGATTTATTTTTTAGATTAGTATGTATATACATCTTGGGGTCTGGCAGACGTACATCTTTATTTAGGGTAAAATGTTTTTTAAGGTTTAGCTTCCTCATATACTTTTGTAGATCTATATATGTGTCAAATTTATTTAATGTTTTTTCAGGGGCAAATTTTAGGCCGAGATCTAGTGCTTTCCATTCTTCATCTGAGAAAATGGCACTGCTGAGATTATAAATCCCCTCCCCTAGTACTCTCTTTGCCTTTTTCTTCTGCCCCCCTCTCTTTCCTCTTGTGCATCTCCTCTTTTTGGTGCCACTCCATTGTAGTGTCCGTTCTCTCCCAATTCGGAGTTCGGCCTGGTCTCCCATTCATTGGTTGGTTCCGTTGAGTGTATTGGTCTGTAGGTTCTTGATGTCTCTCTCTGTCTCTCGGTGTATTTTCCCATCCATTGGCTCCTCCTCGATTCCTGGTGTGTCCTGCCCACCGGGGGTTCCTGTATGTGGTGTTGGATTGTCGTCTCCCTTGAGGTCTGTTGTTGTGATTTCCTCTCTGAAAACCCCCATTTTCTGTTTGTTCTCTTTGATAGGGATATTGTCTCCCTGCTCCATATCCCATATTTGGGGATCTATATCTTCTAGGGGTGTTATGATGTTCAGTGTTGCCTCTTCCAGACTCTCGTCTTCTTCTTGATTCTCTCATATCTATTCTTGGTCTTGTATGTTGATTAGTGTCATTTCTTGGCTGTTGTTCTGGGGTCAATTCAAATCTTAGTCTCGGTCTGCCGTCCATTTCTTCTGGTTCAATATCTTCTAAGTCCTCACTTGAACTTTCAGACAGGGAGTTTTCATCTAATTCAAAAAGGCAATCATCCTCCACTTGCCACTTGTATACTTTGTTATTCTTGTAGTCCAGTACATCCCTTTTAAACTTTTTTTGTTTTTTTAGTTGTATGTCAGTGTCATATTTTTTTATGTGGGTTTGAAGCTGTAATTCTTTTTCTTTATACTCGGGTTTACTAGTGAAGGGGACTAGAGAATTTTTTAATTCTACTATTTGTGACTCCACTCCTTTAAGTTTGACTTGTCTCCTCTTTATGATGGTCTGTAATAAGTCACTTTCACATTTACTAAAAAACTGGAACCATTTTTCTGTCAATGCTGGGTCATTTAGATGGTCGTTCGGGTTTACATCCCATCTTAGGCGTCTAGGTGTTATTTTTTCTTTCACATAGGTTTCAAGGGTGGCTATGTCCCACCAAACCCTTAACTGTTTCTCTAATGCATGTTTCAGTTGTTTCAACAAACTTTCCATATCTTGTTTTGTGTTTACTTGTTCCTGGCTGAAAATACCTCCCACATCAATGTTTCTGTTTGACATGTAGCCAAAAATGTCCATAGCTGCAGATCTAAATACAACTAATATAGTTGCTAGAAAAATAGATTGGGGGGATCCGCGCTTAGGATAAGGAGTTTTTTAAGCTGCTGCCTCCCTGACAAGTCTCAAAAAAACCTGGATATATTAATTAATTAGATTAGGGGGTGGTGGCGCTGCTTATACTTGGTGTTTGAGTGTCCACAGGATGTCCTATATTATAAGAAGATGTTATATTTGTAGGGGAGCTCCAATTACTAGGAGAGACCAATGGAAGTGGGTCTCCTAGACCTGCTTGTCGTTTATCCAAACGACCAGGTGCTACCCCCTATTATTGCTTATAATCAGCACTGGTGACCCAATGATCTGTTGGTTCTTCCAGTGAAATTGGTGTGTGTGTTTCAAAAAGAGTGTGAAGGCAGCCAGTAGATTAAATTGCAGTTCTGGTAATGTCCTATGTGCTAGGTGTCTCAAGTGGTTCCAAATTATAACCTCAGGGTGATAATGTGTGCAATAGGTGCACAGATCCAGTGTTCCGTGATATCCAAATTAAAAAATATATATAAAACACAAAAAATATATATAAAGTGTCCCCCAGGGCACTATGAGTGATAATTCAGGGTATAGCACCCTAAAGTGACTGTGGGATAAAGTGTCAACCAAATGGTATATAAATTGTTAGTGCCTTATTCCAGGACACTGTGCAGGCAAGAAGTAATGGTTGTACTGTGAGCCTTGGTGTAAGTCACCTCTGCCAATAGGTGAGTTGAAAAATAAGTGTAAAGAAAAAATAAATGAAAGGAACAATACAGTCTGATTATGACCAACAACAAATATTGTCAGGTCCTAAACCAGAAATTAAATGCAAAGCGACAATTAATTAATATGAATATATACCAACCCTCAATAGGGTGCATAGACAAGGATAAAAAATATATATATATATGCTTGCTGTGGTTACTTAGAAGTGAAAGAAAACCAGCAACAGTGAAAAGTGAACATGTGAGGAGTGAAGTTGAACGTCCGAGCTCACATATAAAATTAATCAAAATAAACAAAACAACCCTCAGTGGGTATAAGCAGTGGATTTGCTAGAAAGACCTCTTGATTAAGCAGGATCTCAGAGACCAAACAATTGTTCAGTTTGGAAACAATGTATCACTGATGACAAAAGTGCATATTTAGAAAAACAAAATAGTGACTTCGTGTGATTTTCTTCTTGATCGATTTTATCGTGACTTTTGTGCTCCCCCTGTTGGGTCCCCACTCACCAGATGTTGGCACCCCTAGGGGCAGAAGGCAATGGTGGTGGTACCTCGGTATTTGTTGTTGCGCTGGTTTATATTGTTAAACGGCAAGACAATACTTAATCACCTCTCCAGAGGGGGAGGGAAGGGAATCCAAGCAACTTCCAGGTGTCCGAAGGATAATAATTAAAAAAGAAAAAAAGAAATCCACATAGCGTGACACTGCGTTGGTAAAAGAAAAAGACCATTTGTCTTTATTTAAAAAATATAATCATAAATGAATCTGCTAGTTGTTAGGTGGTATAGCAAACCAACCAATAATCCCAAATCCCCGTGGGATATATGTACAAGTAGCAGAGAAAAGTTAGTTTAGGAAACACTTCCAGGGAATAAAAAATAATGAAATTAAAATTGAAGATCAGAGGACCAATCAAAAAATAAGCTTGCAGAAAAAAATGATATATAAAAATGAAAATAAAAATGAAGATGAGCTACGATGGCACAATAAGCCCTGTTATCCGTTCCTACTCACGAGCTATCAAGCGAAGCCTGTATCACACGATACCGCCGTGCGGACAGCAGAGAGCGTTCGTGGCTTCCCGTTCAGGCAGATCGCGGCTCGGAGGACAGCGATACAGTCAGCTGGTGGGCCGTGCGTACGTGTGTGCTTGCGTCTATGGTCACCTGACGCGTTTCGTCGTATGACGTTCTCAAAGGCGATTCAAGCACCAAACGTACGCTCATGATTTTTATACACGGCTTTGGATGTGTCCCGCCTATAGTGAGGAATTTGATTGCTGGCTATACGGTTAATTAGATCCCATAGTCCTCCCACCCGTTAACCCTTGGTATTGTCCAATTAGGGGGAAGGACACAACGGCGCCGAAGACAAAAATAGCTCTTTGTATTAGAAATTATATTGATATGCTAAACAACTCAGTTGGCTACTCAATTGCTAATACCCCAGTGTGAACATATAACAAGTAAAGATCTTGAGTTGGAAACTCCATTGTACTGCAATCACTCTTATGCATATACACAACAAATCCATATAATAGTGAGGATGAAGAAAATAATTATTGAGTGAAATTATTTAAAAAATATATATATATATATAAACAGATTGATTATATAGTTTCCCTGACCTTAATGGTCCTGAATTATCACTCATAGTGCCCTGGGGGACACTTTATATATATTTTTTGTGTTTTATATACAGGGATGGACTGGGACAAAAATTTGGCCCTGGACTTCATCCAGACTGGCCCACTTTAATTTTGCGAACACACACAAAAACAGTTTATAAACTAGACACGGTACAGGAGATGGTCAGAGACTGCAGACATACTACAGGAGATGGTCAGAGACTGCGGACATACTACAGGAGATGGTCAGAGACTGCGGACATACTACAGGAGATGATCAGAGACTGCGGACATACTACAGGAGATGGTCAGAGACTGCGGACATACTACAGGAGATGGTCAGAGACTTGCGGACATACTACAGGAGATGATCAGAGACTGCGGACATACTACAGGAGATGGTCAGAGACTGCGGACATACTACAGGAGATGGTCAGAGACTGTGGACATACTACAGGAGATGATCAGAGACTGCAGACATACTACAGGAGATGGTCAGAGACTGCGGACATACTACAGGAGATGATCAGAGACTGCGGACATACTACAGGAGATGGTCAGAGACTGCGGACATACTACAGGAGATGGTCAGAGACTGCAGACATACTACAGGAGATGATCAGAGACTGCGGACATACTACAGGAGATGGTCAGAGACTGCGGACATACTACAGGAGATGATCAGAGACTGCAGACATACTACAGAAGATGGTCAGAGACTGCGGACATACTACAGGAGATGATCAGAGACTGCGGACATACTACAGGAGATGATCAGAGACTGCGGACATACTACAGGAGATGGTCAGAGACTGCGGACATACTACAGGAGATGGTCAGAGACTGCAGACCTACTACAGGAGATGGTCAGAGACTGCAGACATACTACAGGAGATGATCAGAGACTGCGGACATACTACAGGAGATGGTCAGAGACTGCGGACATACTACAGGAGATGGTCAGAGACTGCGGACATACTACAGGAGATGATCAGAGACTGCGGACATACTACAGGAGATGGTCAGAGACTGCGGACATACTACAGGAGATGGTCAGAGACTGCAGACATACTACAGGAGATGATCAGAGACTGCGGACATACTACAGGAGATGGTCAGAGACTGCGGACATACTACAGGAGATGATCAGAGACTGCGGACATACTACAGGAGATGGTCAGAGACTGCGGACATACTACAGGAGATGATCAGAGACTGCGGACATACTACAGGAGATGGTCAGAGACTGCGGACATACTACAGGAGATGGTCAGAGACTGCAGACCTACTACAGGAGATGGTCAGAGACTGCGGACATACTACAGGAGATGGTCAGAGACTGCGGACATACTACAGGAGATGGTCAGAGACTGCGGACATACTACAGGAGATGGTCAGAGACTGCGGACATACTACAGGAGATGGTCAGAGACTGCGGACATACTACAGGAGATGGTCAGAGACTGCGGACATACTACAGGAGATGATCAGAGACTGCGGACATACTACAGGAGATGGTCAGAGACTGCGGACATACTACAGGAGATGGTCAGAGACTGCGGACATACTACAGGAGATGATCAGAGACTGCGGACATACTACAGGAGATGGTCAGAGACTGCGGACATACTACAGGAGATGGTCAGAGACTGCGGACATACTACAGGAGATGATCAGAGACTGCGGACATACTACAGGAGATGGTCAGAGACTGCGTTCATGGCTGAACCCAGTGTAACAGTATATAGTATCGCAGGATTGCTCCACTCCATTTAAACCATCTCTGTAAAGATCAAGTTGGTAATCTTCCTTTGAAAGTACACCCATGTGACAACTGCACATCCAATTTCCAAAATACAAATGTTCTTACAAACAGTGATCTGGTCAGGATTAGTGGAGGACAGTAAACAGTTAATTGGTCTGTGAAGTTCTAGCCTGAACTAGCAGTTAATCCTTCCAAAAAACATCACACAAACCGTGCAGCACACACAGAGCTCTGGCTAAATAACTGAAATGGTTAACAGCCAGCCATGTGTCACACAGTCACTGGACACAGAATGCCAGCAGGTCTTATCAGTGTGCAAACAGCTATACAAAAAAGTACTGGAGCGAGAGACAAGAGGGACGGAGAGAGAGGGGGAGAGGGGACTGACCTGCACACTGCCTAGATTTCTGGAAGACACTGCAGCCAGTGTACATGTTAGACTGTGATGTGACATTTCTCCCGAGTCCTGCCGATCTGTGTGCTGCAGGACTGGCAATCGTTCTTGTATCTCGTCGGCATTGTGTTTCTCCTTCCTTGCGCCCCCATTCAGCCCCACTCCAGCACCCGGGTAGTCAAATGTGGCGGGCTGGAGGGGGGAGGGTTACGCTGCCTGCTGACTGGCTGTGGATGTGTGGGATGAGCAGAGCAAGTCCTCGCTAATACACAGTACTCTCATAAGCAGCAGTCAGCAGAGCGCAGAAACTCTGGGCTGTCACTCAAAATCGGCCCATTTATGGACCAGCCCACCGGGAATCTCCCGGTACTCCCTATGGCCAGTCCATCCCTGTTTATATATATTTTTTAATTTGGATATCACGGAACACTGGATCTGTGCACCTATTGCACACATTATCACCCTGAGGTTATAATTTGGAACCACTTGAGACACCTAGCACATAGGACATTACCAGAACTGCAATTTAATCTACTGGCTGCCTTCACACTCTTTTTGAAACACACACACCAATTTCACTGGAAGAACCAACAGATCATTGGGTCACCAGTGCTGATTATAAGCAATAATAGGGGGTAGCACCTGGTCGTTTGGATAAACGACAAGCAGGTCTAGGAGACCCACTTCCATTGGTCTCTCCTAGTAATTGGAGCTCCCCTACAAATATAACATCTTCTTATAATATAGGACATCCTGTGGACACTCAAACACCAAGTATAAGCAGCGCCACCACCCCCTAATCTAATTAATTAATATATCCAGGTTTTTTTGAGACTTGTCAGGGAGGCAGCAGCTTAAAAAACTCCTTATCCTAAGCGCGGATCCCCCCAATCTATTGTACTGTCACAAAATGTTCACAAAATATTAACAAAAACACATGACTGGTGCAATGCTATTGTGCATGCTGTTTACCAAAACCCCTTATCCTTATGCTAACTTACTTCTAAATAAGACCATTACATCTTCTGGTTTAAATGACCAACAAAGGCCCATTTATTAACTCCAAAAGATAACATAAAAAATAACTTATCAAAAATAACAATTTTTATAAATATATATATCTTTCCATAACGGTATATATTTAACACATACCATTTTCCCCTGCAGATTTTCCTTAACTGCTGCGCCTGGGTTCCTGAAAGAAGGTACCAACTGCTATTTCATCGCCTGTCACGATCTCCACAGTATCCTGGCCTCCAGCCGCGATCCACAGCTCAGAGACAATGACTCAATCCTTCTTCCACCATTTAGCCCGATGACCAATAGTAGAGATGAGCTTCGTATTCGAGTCGAACTCATGTTCGACTCGAACAGCGTATGTTTGATCGTTCGTCGAATTACGAAAGTTTTGGGCCATTCGCGCCAAATTCGAGTGGCGTGTCATGGCCCATAATTCACTGCGGCAGCATAGTGCATTGCTGGCTGATGATTGGCCAAGCATGCACTATGACCCACATGCTTGGCCAATCACAGCTTGCAAAAAACGGAGAGCCATAAATGGCCAAAGCCAGGGTGGCTTTGGCCAATTATGGCTCAGGGGGTTTAGTACATGCCCCACACTATAAAAGGCCGCCTGCAGGTCGGCCTTGTGTAGTGTGTTGCGGTGGTTTAGAGAGGGAAGACAGAGAGAGAGAGTGTCATTTTTTGTAGGTAGATAGAGCAGGCAGGCAGGCTAGTCAGTTAAAGTTACAGTGTGTAGAGGATATATATGCATCCCAGGTGTTGTATATATATTTATACACTGTATAGTTTAGCTAGATCCGCTCTTCCTAATTTACTGACAGGCAGGCAGGTGATTGTGCTAGCTGCAGTATTCCCACGTTGTGTACAGCCTGTGTCCTCTGCAGTGTGCACCTAAAGCTACGTGGTGTGTGTACTGCCTGTGTCCTTTGCAGTGTGCACCTAAAGCTACATGGTGTGTACTGCCTGTGTCCTCTGCAGTGTGCACCTAAAGCTATGTGGTGTGTACTGCCCGTGTCCTCTGTAGTGTGCACCTAAAGCTACGTGGTGTGTGTACTGCCATTGTCCTCTGCAGTGTGCACCTAAAGCTACGTGGTGTGTGTACTGTCTGTGTCTGTGCTATTTTTCTCAATGATTTTCATCCATATTGCAGGGACCAGACATTACATTAAAGCCCCAAGCAGTTTTAAATTACTTTTTTCTTATAGTAATCTCATTTTGTGCAGGGACAGTTCTAAACACGTGCCACTTCACAGGTATACTATAGACACCCAGCAGGTACGATATTTAAAGGAATTTTTAATTTATTCTTTTCACTTTAACTACTTGCCGACCAGCCGCCAGTTATATGGCGGCAGGTCGGCTGCGCGAGATCACGTAGCTATACGTCAATCCCGCGTTTCAGCCAATAGGGGCGCCCCCCGCTCGCCCCTGGTGCCGATGCGTGTGCCCGGCGGGCGTGATCACTGCTGGGCACCCGCGATCGCTTGTTACAGAGCGAGAACCGGGGGCTGTGTGTGTAAACACACAGCTCCCGGTCCTGTCAGGGGGAGGAATGACGGATCGTCTGTTTATACAATGTATGAACAGCGATCAGTCATTTCCCCTAGTCATTCCCACCCCCCCTTCAGTTAGAACACACACAGGGAACATACTTAACCCCTTCCTCGCCCCCTAGTGTTAACCCCTTCCCTGCCAGTGGCATTTTTATAGTAATCAATGCATTTTTATAGCACTGATCGCTATAAAAATAAATGCTAATGGTCCCAAAAATGTGTCAGAAGTGTCCGAAGTGTTCGCCATAAGGTCGCAGTAACAATAAAAATCGCTGATCGCTGCCATTACTAGTAAAAAAAAAATATTAATAAAAATGCCATAAAACTATCCCCTATTTTGTAAACGCTATAACTTTTGCACAAACCAATCAATAAACGCTTATTGCGATTTTTTTTATGAAAAATATGTAGAAGAATACGCATCGGCCTAAACTGAGGAAAAAAAATGTTTTTTTTATATATTTTTGGGGATATTTATTATGGCAAAAAGTAAAAAATATTATTTTTTTTTCAAAATTGTTGCTCTATTTGTTTGTTTATAGCGCAAAAAATAAAAACCGCAGAGGTGATTGTAACGGCTACCCAAGTGGTGTGAGGGTCTCAGCCGTTGGAGACGTCCTTTTCCCTGGCAAGCTGCGATATGCAGGTACCGCCGGTATATCCCATCGAACGCCCTTCCAAGAAACGAGACGTGCTACGTTTGCAGAGTCAAGCAGACTCACTTTATTTTCCACATTTTTCCTCCTTATATCTGGTTACAACTGTACAGAAACAAATGACACTCCCCCCCTCATCACACACTAAGGCTAATTACTAAACCTTCTTTAATTAATAACAACAAAACCTTCACCCACTCCGTCTCCTAGGCAGACGTTTCGTCTCCGCATACAGAGACAGTGTTATCACACATAAACAGTTTTTAGCATGCATAATTATAGTTCTGAGAGCAGACCTGGGATTAACACCTGTCCATTACAACACCTTTATACAAGGACAATGGACTGTCTCCCAGGCCCTGACGCAATTAGCATGTCACTAGACTGAGTCATAGAATATTGACTGGTTGGGGTCACAATTAACCAACATCTTGTAGTCTCTCAAGATCCTGCAATTATTATCAATGTCCAGGCAGAATAGTCCATAATCCGTTACAGTGATCAAATACCACCAAAAGAAAGCTCTATTTGTGGGAAAAAAGGATGCCAATTTTGTTTGGGAGCCACGTCGCACGACCGCGCAATTGTCAGTTAAACGACGCAGTGCCGAATCGCAAAAAGGGGCCCGGTCTTTGACCAGCAATATAGTACGGGGCTGAAGTGGTTAAGCATCATTAAAATCACTGCTCCAAAAAAAACAACCGTTTTTAAAACTTTTTTTTTCCATTGATACATGTTCCCTGGGGCAAGACCCGGGTTCTCAAACACATTTTACTACAATAACTTGCATATTAGGCTTTAAAATTAGCACTTTTGAATTCGAACGTTCGAGTCCCATAGACGTCAATGGGGTGCTAAATGTTTGTGCGAATGGTCGGTCCGTTCGAAGGTTCTGGTGCGAACCGAACGGGGTGTTCGGCTCATCCCTAACCAATAGCCCATGACCATATAGGGGAGGTGCCCATCCCGAGACAGGCCCCCAACCTCTACCACCCATAACTGATATATACATATAAATATATATATATAGAGAGAGGGGGCGTGGCCAGACGTGGACGGCGGCGGACGTCTCAGAGAGGAGCTCCGAGTACCACTATTGTAATCCGCAGCCATCGGGGTGTTTCTTCGCCCTTCTGAGCCCTAAAACCTTCAACATCCTTGGCCCTGATCCCCGCAAAGTCTGGTGTCAGTACTCTGGAGGAATTTGACCGGTCGGCGCCGGAGATACTCCCGCACCAACCCGCCGCCATATTGCCTGCTCGAGGCCTGCCGGGGGAGCCGGATCCCACAGCTTCTGGAGGTAGGGGACCACATCCAGCCCTTACCCCCCTCCTCACCACCTACCCGGTGCTGTCTGACGGCCACGCCGGGTCCCAGAATCGTCCACGGCGACCGCGATCTGGTGCGGCCTAGTTAGGCCTGTGAATTCCCGGACTTTCCTGGTGCTGTACCCCGAGGAAGCGCACCTCGGCCGAGCCTCCTTTGGCAATACGGTCGCCCACTAGCACCCACCCTCCCTTCTATCCCTGCGACCAGTATTTGGAACTGCACTTTCTGTACACCTGCTGTATAGCAGACTCACGGCGGCCATCTTGGTACACCCGAGGCCTGCAGTCCTCCTGCAAACCAAGCCAGATCCTGCCTCACTGACAGAACACCCAGACCTAACAGCACTGCACCCCAGAGGGAGGCTGGAGTGGAGCTTTTTTCTCTGATTGGAGGGGGTGGAGATGGCCTGCTCTTTGCACCACTATTGACCTGATCTACCTGAAGCTAGGCCTGCTTAGCTCCGAGATGGCAAATAAAAATGGTGCTCCAGGCCCCACAGAGAATAATTAGCACATAGCAGCCCACACTGAGCAGATTGAGACAACCTGCCTTTATAACTACCCTTCGCTGATTCCTGCAAACATGACCAAAAAACAAAAGGGGCTTCAAAAGCCGCAAAAACTAACAGAATACTTCTCCCTAGAGCAGAGGAAAGATAGCACTGGCACACCTGGGCCCTCTGCAGCCAGCACCCCTCATCTACCACAGAGGAAGGATAAACCCTCTAAACGAATGTCTCCAACTAGCAATAGACACTCTCCTACCTCTTCCTCTGCATCTGGAAGCCCTGAGAAAGCCAGGTTTAAGTTGGATAATACAGGATCTTCCCATGAGGTGAGTGCAGGCCTTGAATCTGGAGACAACACCAGGGAGCTCTCGGACTCCATCGACCGTTTCCCCACGAGTAACCAACCAGTGTTGGATACCACGCTTAAAGATATGCTGGTATCTCTGAGGAGCTCCCTTCACAGCGACATGATGGCGTGCGTCCATAAATTTGGGAGTGAACTGCAGGCTGTAACATCACGGGTAGACCATGTCGAGAATAGGATGGGGGAATTTGCCACCACAATCAACAGCCTTGTGGATGCCCATGATGCTAGGGACGAAGAAATGGAGGCAGTCAAGGCTAAAATTGCAGACATAGAGGACCCTTCCAGGAGGAACAACCTCAAAATACACGGGGTTCCCGAATCCATTCAACAATCAGAATTGCGCGATTATGTCTCCAAGATCTTTACCTCAATCCTACCTGACCTCACTGAAATGGACATAAAAATGGACAGAATCCACAGACTACCAAAACCCTCCTACCTTCCAGATAAAATACCGAGGGATATCATCCTACGCCTGCATTTTTTCCACGTAAAAGAACGACTGATGTCCAAGGTGTGTAATAGGGATCTCATCCCCCCACAGTACAAAGATCTTCAGTTCTTCTCCGATTTATCTCAATTTACGTTGCAGAAACGGCAAAATCTCAACACCATTTCCAAGGCATTGCGTAACCACAAAATAGTCTATAAATGGGGATTTCCAACCAAACTCATTATCACCAATGATGGAAAAGAACATACAGTGGATTCCCTGGCTAAAGGCTTAGACTTTCTCAAGACATGGAATATCATCCCAGATGATCTCCCCGGTGGGTCTAACAGCCGCAATCCAGATCGCGTTGGAGGTGATTGGAATGTGGTCAACTCCAAGAATGCTCGCTCACACAGCTGAAGAAGCTGTGGGCTGCTGATATTGTTTTACTATTCCTGATTGCCCTGTTCTGGAGGCACCCTGCTGAACTTGCCTTACACCCTTTTGGTTACTTGCAGCCATAATCTGCACTCAGGTCACAGTGACCTATGTTTACCTGTTTTGGATCTTTTTTCTCTATTTTTGTGTTTTTTTTTATTTTTGTTTGTTTCTCATTGTTTACGTTGCAGTCTAAC